>NC_034613.1:80996105-81000016 GCF_900095145.1 Mus pahari
AAACATGGTTGATCTAAAATGGTCTTATGGGCTTGCAATCCTTAAAGATGTTAGTAACTCTACACCCTCTGGTAAAGAACCAACATGTGAAATCACATCAGAAAATTGTTTGGAAACAAACCCATTTGTTTTAAAGAAGTAATTTTAAAAATAGATTCATCAGCCAGGTAGTGGTGACATATGCCTTTAGTCCTAGCACATGAGGGGCAGAAGTAGGAGGGTCTCTAAATTCAAGGCTAATCTATAGAGTGAGTGAGTTTCAGGACAGGCAGAGTTACAGAGAAACCCTGTCTTGAAAACTCACCAAAGGGGCGGGAGAATTCCTTCTTCTCTAACAACCAGAAAGGACACTGTTTAAATACAATGAGTTGTGTTTTCACTCCCTTCCTTTCTTACTCATGCAATGTGTGCCTTTAAAAAAGGGGTTGTAAAAGATTTATTTTTATTTTCTTAAATAAGTGTTTCATGTCCAGTGCGCCCAAAGGTGGATCTTCTGGAACATGTGGTTGTGAGCCACCAGGTAGATGCTGGGAATCAAATCTGGGGAGCAGCCACAGTATCTAACAACTGAGCCTCTCTAGCTCCCTTATGCAATTTGTCCAACTTTTAAAATTAATTAAAAAAAAACAAAACAAAACAAAAAAAACCAAATTACCTTTCAATTATCATTATATAAAATAAAAACATGAAATAATGGAAAAATGATGAAACCATTCATCAACTGAGTTTAGTGTTCTGTATGTTAAGTACTTCAAAAAGCACAAAACAGTGATTTAGCAAAAAAAGTTACCTGACTAATTTGAAGTTCCCTTTGGTCCCCGGAATGTCTGTAGGAAACTCATCCGGTGTACTGCTTCCACATGATCTGTAACATTCTGGTCTAGGACAACTTGGGTCATCAAGTTTATAAATCTATAAGAAAAAAGAAACAACTACATTAGTTACTTATGCAAAACCTAAAGTTAAATGGTTTCTAGTTTCATTGTACATGAATCACCTTAGCATTAGCGTATCCAAGCTTAATGGTAATGTTTCTTTCCAGCTCATTTTTGAATCTAACAGTGTGAACTCCAGAAATAGCCTTCACCACGGTGGACTTCCCATGAGCTACATGACCAATTGTACCTATTAGCAAAAGACAACAAAATTAACTCCTGCATTCATGTACAAGTATTTCTTCAGAGAGTGTTAAGTCAAAAACTCTAACCATAAACACCAATGTAAATCCAACAGTGGTAGGGCTGATGACATGGCGTGTAGTTACTTTGTCGGCTCTCTCTTCCACCCTTCTCCACTATTTTAAGCACCTACCACTAGATAAGAGAGGACAGGAAAGAGATCACAGAATAAAGCTGGGGCTTGAAAGGGGTCAACATTATTGCTAGACTACTTCCTCCTAATTAGGGGCATCAAGGTCCAAGTTCCTTGGGGCAAGTTTGATCTTGTCAGACATCTAATTTCTTCTTTTCAAACAGCTACTTAACAAATTATGACCAACAGCGACCAGCAACTACTAACCCAGTCTCTTCATTGGGAAGAGAAGCCCCTTGGTCTTGTAAACTTTATATGACCCAGTACAGGGGCACTCCAGGGCCAAGAAGTGGGAGTGGGTGGGTAGGGGAGCAGGGCAGGGGGAGCGTATAAGGAACTTTTGTGATAGCGAAAGGTAAATGAAGAAAATATCTAATAAAAAAATGAAAAAAAAAAAAAAAAACTTAAAAGAGTCAGGCATGGTAGTGCACACCTTTAATCCCAGCTCCTGGGGAGCAGAGGCAGTCTAAGAACTCACTTGAACTCTGAGTTCAAGGCTACCTTGGTCTACAAAGTGAGTTCCAGGATAGCCAGGGCTATGTAGACAGACCTTGTCTCAAACAAAAATTAGATATTTTTAAATGTTCACTTGAAATGTTGCTATCCTGATTGAAAAATTATTCACTTTATATACTCTTCTACTAGTTCAAAACAACAAAACCCCTAAAATCATCCCCCAACAAAACAAAAACACCAAAGAAAGATGTCAAGCACATAGCCAGTATATTAACTGTCATATTACACAAATTCTGATACAAGAACAACACACTCATAAACCTTGTATTCAGAAGTCTGAGGCAAGAGGATTGCCTTGACTTAAAAGTCAGCCCAGACTACATAGTGAATGCTAAGCTAGGCAGTCTACATAGAATAGCTAGCCAGAACACATAGCAAGCCTATCTCACTTCCTCCCCAAATCCAACATCAAAAACCCAACCATACCATATTTTATACTCAAGCAATATACCTCAACAGTTCTAGGTGCCAATTAAGGGGGAGGAAAGAATTTGACTTAATTATAGCTTATATATCAAATAAAACTGCCATAAACTGTCCTGTATGGCAAGAAAGTGCATTTGTACCTCATAATTCACTACTCTACATACTACCTTGTACTATTAAACTTTTCTTTCATACATATATTTCAAAAAAACAAACAAAAATCCCAGTAGCAATATTTTGTTCAGAAGGGCTCCACAGCATTCTTTTGACACACTGACCTACTCAGGACAATTTCCAAATAAATGTCCACATTACTTAATGAATTACACAAAAGAAAGGGTTAAAATTACTTGTAAGTCAAGTAAGTCTTCAAGCTATCTTACCAATATTAATTGTAGCTTGTCTGCTGATAACTTCATGTGAAAGTGGTGTTAACTTGGTAACATCCTGCAATGAAATATATTGTGAAATATAATCAATACAAACCACAAGTTTTCCCTTGACTTTATATTTCTCGGGTACAACTGTATGCTCCTTATAAACAGCTCCCTTCTCCTGCTAAACCCCTCCCCCTCCCGGAACATGCTGTTAAAACTGGGAAGACTATAAGCCGCCATTGTCACACAAGACAAGTCCACTCACTAAGAGATGAGTCTGGCGATGAAAGGCCCCCTAATCCTGGAGTCATAACAAGTCATAACAAGTCCTCAAATGTCTAACACAGTGAACAGTATAGTCCAATTTCCAATCCTTTACAGACTTAAACCTTAACAACTTTTTAACAATCTCGTTAGTCTCATACTGGCCTCCAACCAGATATGCAGCCAAAAATGCCCTTTACCTTCTAATCTTCCTATTTTCATCTCCCAAGTGCTAGGTTTACAGGCGTGCGCCTCTCCGGATGGATCTCAGGGCTGCGTGGATGCTAAACATACACTCCACGCTACATTAATCATGTCCATTATATTTATTAACAAAGCTTAACTCCAGGAATCCCAAGTCTCTCCATCGTTCCCCAGTGTGGGGACTAGACAAGGTACTGGCGGTAGAGCTGGCGCGCACGCCTTAGACGCTAAGGCTTCAGCCGGCCCAGCTCTAGGATGGCTCCCTCAGCCCCTGCTCCAGTCACCCAGGAACCGCCTCATCTCCAGGCCCTCCGATGCTCCATCCCCACGCCCCAAAGCTCACGGGGCTACTCCCGCCGCAGAACCAGAGCTTACCAACGTGGCGAGATCCTGTCGGGAAAGATGGGGCTGACCAAGAGTCACTCCACCCTCACCCCCAGCCATCTTGCTCCGAGAGAAAAGGAAAAATGCTGGGCAGCGGCCTGACAGAAGGTAGGCCCTCTGGGCGGAGCGAAGGAGAAGCGGCGGGAAGGCCGACTGCGGCACACACCTGATTGAAAAGGATGGCGAATGCAGCACTGACCTGACTGCTTGCACTTCTCTCCGTTTGTCTTTGCGCAGGAACTCCGGACGACCTGACTCGAAAACAGGGTACAAAGGTTCAGAATGTAGCCGGCTCAGTCCCGTGAGATTTCTGTGCAGGCGCGACTCAGGGCAGCCCCAAGAAAAGCCCCTGGAGGGGACGGCTATTGATGTGATACCGCGCAGCGCAGGATGGAGAACTCATTTCCGTTTCCTTTTTTTTTTTTTTTT
>NC_034613.1:81002996-81006107 GCF_900095145.1 Mus pahari
AAAAAAAAAAAAAAAAAAAAAACCAAAAAAAAAAAACCCAAAAAACCCGAAACAAAAACAAAACAAACAAACAAACAAAAAAACAAAACAAAACAAAAAAAAAACAAGGAAAGAAAGAAGGAAAAGAAAGCGGCAAGTTAGGCCTAATAGTCAGACTCTGTAACTCTCGAATTTGGTAAGGGGAAACAAGAGGATCACAAGTTCATCAAGTTCATGGCCAGCCAGGGCTATGCATACAGAAAATTGCATAGAAAAAAATGAAGTCTCAAAAAAAATTGATGAAGATAATGGTATGGAGTTTTGTGCAGTGATGATTATTTTTCCTTTGCGAATATACTAAAACCCAGGTAATTAGGAATTTTAACAGAATGAATCTCTAGATATGTGATTCGTAGGACAATAAACTTTTAAATTCATTTATACCAAACAGGACATGTATTAGTCTGCCTTACATTGCCTAGCAGAGCTCCGTTTGTCATGACTCCATAGAGAGAAACACCAAAAAAACTTCTGGTGGTGTTCTGGTTGCTTCTTGTTTCTTCTGAAGACTCAGGCTGATTGGCAGAGTGATGTTAGCTGATACAGACTCATACGAGTTTTGCTAGAACAGACTCATGTGCTGAGACAAAACATGTGGTAAGGCAAGACCTGTGGAAGGCACGTGATGTTAGGAAGCAATGTAAATAGGACTCAGCAGTGACAGAGCTTGCTTGCATAGCTAGCTTTGCAGTGCTTCTTGGTTTTCGCTGATCATCATTTCATTGAGAGAGGCACAGCAGAGAACTTCTGGCATCTCTGCAGGTCCTGGTTGCTCCTGCTGACTTGTACTCATTTGGCTGAGGCCTGGCTGGCTCTTTCTGCTGGGTCATGCCACCACTGCTGACTCATGTTTGCTATCCCAACACTACTAAACTGTACTGCTGGTATATTCGTGAAGTGTTTTCGAGTGGACCGAGCTGCCACTGCTGAATCCTATGAACTGAACTGTTGATTTCCTGACATCGCAGATTGGAGTTGCTCCGAAGAACAATGTCTAAACAGGTCCACTTCCCCCATATTCTAATAACATTTCTTTTTCCATTGCCTCTGGTGGGTGGGTTAGAAGGGAGGGTTAACAAAGAAGCCAAAACCATACATCCCACTTAAAAGGAGGAACAAAATAGCTATGGGAGGCAGAAGGAGGGAGGGACCTGGTGGGACAGGTCAGAGGGCAGGGAAACAGGGCAGAATCAGGTATGGGGGATGGGGGAAACAGAAGAGAAGCCCAGAGGGCCAGGAGAACGAATGGTGGGGAAAAGAAAACCTAACTGGTGGTTTACATGTAGAAGAATGAAAATAAATCCATATTTATCACCCTGAACAAGTCCAAGTGGATCAAGGACCTCAACATATAATGAGATATATATTGAATCTAATAGAAGAGAAAGAGGGAAAAGAGCCTTGAACACATTGGCACAGGGGGACATTTCCTGAACAGAATACCAATCACACAGGAACTAAGATCAACACTTGATAAATGGGACCTCATGAAACAAAACAGCAGCCTACAGATTGGGAAAAGATCTTCACTAACCCTATATCTGATAGAAGGCTAATATCCAAGATATATAAAGAACTCAAGAAGTCAGACTCCAAAAAAACAAAACAAAAACAAAAACAAAAAACAAATAATCCAATTTAAAAACAAGGTACAGAGCTAAACAGAGAATTCTTAACAAAGGAATCTCAAATGGGCGAGAAGCACTTAAAGAAATGTCCAACATCCTTAATCATCAGGGAAATGCAAATCAAAACAACCCTGAGATTCCACCTCACACCAGTCAGAATGGCTAAGATCAAATTCTCAGGTGACAGCAGATGCTGGTGAGGATGTGGAGAAAGAGGGACACTCCTCCATTGCTGGTGGGATTACAATCTTGTACAACCACTCTGGAAATCAGTCTGGAGTTTCCTCAGAAAACTGTAAATAGTTCTACCTGAAGACCCAGCTATATCACTCCTGGGCATGTACTCAAAAGATGCTCCAACATATAACAAGGATACATGCTCCACTATGTTCATAGCAGCCTTATTAGTAATATCCAGAAGCTGGAAAGAATCCAGATGTCCCTCAACCAAAGGATAGATACAGAAAATGTGGTTCATTTACACGATGGAATATTTTTCAGCTATTAAAATGAGGACATCTTGAATTTTGCAGGTAAATGGGTGGAACTAGAAAACATCATCATCCTAAGTGAGGTAACCCAGACCCAAAAGGACATGCATGGTATATACTCACAGAGAAGTGGTTATTAGCCCCAAAATACAGAATACCCAGGATACAACCTACAGACTGTAAGAAGTTTAACAAGGGGAGCTGGTGAAATGGCTCAGCGGGTAAGAGCACTGATTGCTCTTCCAAAGGTCCTGAGTTCAAATCCTATCAACCACATGGTGGCTCACAACCATCCATAACGAGATCTGACAGATCTGACTCCTTTTCTGGAGTGTCTGGAGACAGCTACAGTGTACTTACATATAATAAATAAGTAAATAAATAAATCTTTTTTAAAAAAGAAGTTTAACAAAAAGGAAGGCCCAAGTGAGGATGCTCCAATCCCACTTAAAAGGGGGAATAAAATAATTATGGGAGGCAGAAGGAGGGAAGGACCTGAGTGGGAGAGGTGAGAGGAAGTGGAAACAGGGGGCAGAATCAGGTATGGGGGAAAACAGGAGAGAAGTCCAGAGGGCCAGGAGAATGAATGGAAATATGCAGGTTCTGGGCGTTGGGGAATGGGGGACCCTCTAAAAAGTCTCAGAGACCTAGGATGTGAGAGACTTTCAGGACTCAAAGGGGGGTGACCTTAGCTGAAATGCTCAAGAGAAGGGAGAGGGGAACCTGAAGAGACCGCCTCCAGTAGATAGACATGGCCCCAAGTGCAGGGACAGAGTTACCATCCAACTGTCAAAATTTCTGACCCAGCATTGTGCCTGTTTAAAGAAGTGCAGACTAGCACTCGGGAGGCAGAAGCAGGCGGATTTCTGAGTTTGAGGCCAGCCTGGTCTACAAAGTGAGTTCCAGGACAGCCAGGGCTACACAGAGAAACCCTGTCTCGAAAAACAAACAAA
>NC_034613.1:81013911-81015724 GCF_900095145.1 Mus pahari
ATCTCCCAGCCACAATCAAAGGAGTCTCCCTTTCCAGTTGTGCCAGCTATGCCTCCATAAAATGGGGCTGTGGGCAGGCCTGGAGACCATTTTCTTAATTAGTGATTGATGTAGCAAGACCCAGCCCATTTCGAGTGGCGCCACCCTTGAGCTGCTGGTTGGTCCTCGATGTTATAAGAAAGCAGACTGAGGGGCTGGAGAGATGGCTCAGCGGTTAAGAGCACTGACTGCTCTTCTGAAGGTCCTGAGTTCAAATCCCAGAAACCACATGGTGGCTTATAACCATCTGAAATGAGATCTGATGCTCTCTTCTGGTGTGTCTGAAGACAGCTACAGTGTACTTACATATAATAATAAATAAATCTTTAAAAAAAATAAAAGAAAGCAGACTGAGTAAGCAATAAGGATCAAGCCAGTAAAGCTCCTGTATCCAGTTACCTGCCCTGTTTGAGTTCCTGCCCTGGCTTCCTTCGATGATGAACTGTGATGAACTGTGATGTGGAAGTGTCAGCAAAAACCTCTTTCCTCCCAAGTTGAGTTTGGTCATAGTGTTTTATCACAGCAATAGAAACCTTAACTAAGACAACAATGAATGGTGGTTGGTGAATGCAGAGACACGTGCGTTTGCTCAAGGTGCTGAGAATAAGTGATAGCTGAGNTCGTGGCTCTCATCTAGACATTTAGATTATTCTCTCCAAGCCCCAGGCGCTAGGAAGAATGTAATACCCAGAAGCTAAGGGAAGGGCCGTGTAAGTGATACTGTCTTTTAGCTACGACACAGCCAAGGCAGTCTGGACCTCACTGCAGCTGCGCACAATGGGCCTAGATAAGATTAGACCAATCAACAGTCAATTATGGATTGGGTAGAGGCTCACAGATCCCTACCTCTTCCTGTTAAACTNTTGGCTATAGATGAACTCTGGGAGAGGGACAGTCATTGTCTTCAGTTGTNTACCCATTGATAAGCCTATCAGGCTCCAGCGAAGAGTTTCAAGCCCACGGAACTATCCACAGCTGGTCCTGACAAAAATGGATCTCAAAAACAAAACAAAACAAAACAAAAAAACCGGACAAAACAAAACATTAACAACAACAAAACAATGAATTAACGTGAAGGCTTGTGGGGAGGGGGATGATAGAGGTNGGGGACATTGCCTAGTCTCTCCAACTCAGTTTTTCTTTACTGAGCACTGAGAGTCCCCCGTGCAGGCCCCACTCCTGGAGACCTCCGGCTGCCAGGATTTACACCCAGACTACTCTGGTGGCCAGACCTGACCCCCTCAAGGAGCACAAGTGGCCGGCCCCTGAGGAACATCAATGCCCAGGCCCTGCCCCTTAGACTGCTAAGGGTTGTAACCTTCCCAAAATTCCCAGACCCTCTAGGCAGGAGAGTAGCCAGGCCCTGCCCTACAGGGGAAAAAAAGCCCAATAGCAGAGACCCTATAATGACTGTCTTCTGCTCAATTCTCTGCTGCTTCCAGGAGAGCAGAGGCAAGCACCCTTCCTTCTGTGTGTTTGTGTGTGTGTGTGGGGGGGGGAGGTTGCTCTGCAGTACATAGTTCTTTCTGCCTTACAACTGTAACACAGGGGAGATTAAAATAATTGGAATGTCTCTTATGCATATATTAAATTGTCAAAAAATCAAGCTGAATAAATGGAAAGCGAAAGAGAGAGGGAGGGAGGGAGGGAGGGAGAGAGAGAGAGAGAGAGAGAGAGAGAGAAAGAGAGAAAGAGCGCACAAGTTATGTTTGTGGCCTTCTACACATTTCCCCTCTCCCATTCTTTTGGCCTACATTTCACTCTATTCAGTTAT
>NC_034613.1:81016029-81017896 GCF_900095145.1 Mus pahari
CCTCTCTCCTTCCTTCTGGACTGGACTTACAGATCACCCTCTTTGAGAAGCCTTGCTCAATCCTGTGTATCCTGGGTTCCATGAGAACACTCCTATGTCACNTAAAACNNTTGTTCTGAGGCAACTCTGAATGTTTTTGAATCCTTATGGCTGTCTACAGGGGCTGTGTAGTTATTCTGAAATGTGCTAGATTATTAGCTTCCTAGAGTTTAAAGGATGGAAACGAGAGGGGTGGTTTATGTGACTCAGTGGTAGAGCCTTTACCTAGCAAGGGCCTGGGTTCATTCTCCAGCCACTTCCTCATGCCCACTCCCCACCTCCCCTAAGCTAGGCTGTATTTTAAGAGTAGAATTCAAAAGTGAATCATTTGTTTGATTTTAGAATATGTCATGCTGAATTCTCTTTCTTTGTGATATAAATTTGTTAATTATTAATTCATTTTCCTTGGATAGCTCCCTATACTTTTGAAATAATGCAATGTACATAGTTTAGGCACCTTGTTTCTTGGGGTGCACAGAAATCCTGCTAAGTCATTTTGGTCATGTAAAGTTAAGTCAAGTTACTGATTTATTTTCCTTCAGTAACTCCTAGTGTTTTTACACACTCTTTGGGGAGTGAGTTACATTGATCATGATGAGTAATTCTGGCTTTGCAACTATGAGTTACTAATCTGTTTTGTTGGTGGAAAATCTATATTCCTGAAAAACAGCAAGGTTCATACTCTAAGTGATAGGTTTCTCCAATTATGAAATGGACCAACTGAAGCTGAATCGGAAGTCTTAAAGTCAGTTTATTGAGAGGCAGCTCTCCGGATGAGTTCACTGATCTCACAGGTGGAGGTCAGGGATGTCACCAGCCCAGGCTAATAAAGCAAGGGGAATTTATGTGTTTTGGAGGTGAATACTTTGAGCTAGGGACTGGGATTATGCCTATATTAAGAAAAGAAGCTGAACCCCTGGGTGGGCACTCATGGGCAGGTAGCTGGAAATGCAGAGAATGGAGAGAAAACTTGTTAGTGAGTTTTCTTCCTGCATGCTGGGTTGGGGAGTGGGGAAGAAGAGCAAATGAAGGTGTTTAGCTTGTTCAGGGATGAGCAGGGGTTTCAAGCAAACACTAGGTATGACTTTTCAGATGTCTTTTGTCTTTGTACTCGGGATCCTTTCTTGTGTTTAAGGATTTGGTATTACCCCATCTAGATCCTGGGGAGGGATTTGGGCTTCATGATATGAGAGAATACAGGGAAACAACAGAAAGATCCTCACAAAGACTACAGATTTGACATAAGGGATGAGCAGTGAGGGAAATCCTTGTGTAGACATCTCCAGAAGCCTTGGGCTATTTAAAGAGATGGAGGTTTCAATGTGATGATTCCCTTACAATTTTTCCTTTTCTTAGAAAAGTGGGTCAGGTTCATGAATTAAGAGGTGGGCAGGAGGAGAGTTGCAGGAATTTGGAGAAGTGATGACAGACTAGAAGGCCAGAGGAAATAGAAAAAATTTAAGAGGCCACAGTCAAGATGCTTAAACACTAATCAGGAATCTTCCAGTGTTTATATGCATACCAATTTCCTATGAGTCATGCATCATAAGCACTCAAGGTATTCTTTTGATTTCACTGGCTCAAATTCTGCATCTTCTTGCCCTAGCCTTGTTAGTTCTTTTTTTTTTTTACTATATGAAATATATTTTTAATAATAAAAGGATATTAAAACAAAAGAAAGACAATAAAAGACATTATAGTGAGTGAAATAAGCCAGACAGAGAAAGATCAACATATAATGATCTCATTAATATGTCAAACAGCTTGATGGCCACGGTTAAAAGAAGATATTTTGAGATAAGACAGTCCTATATATATGTTCCAAATT
>NC_034613.1:81017907-81033221 GCF_900095145.1 Mus pahari
CTCCTGGGCAGGAGAGGCGCAGGACGATAGGGTCCAGCTGCGGGTCCCCTCACCAGTCCGCTCTTTCCGGGTATTGTATTCTTAAACACTTGGCTAGAGAGCTAAAAAAAAAAAAAAAAAAAAAGACAAAACAGGCTGGGCACTCACACCTGTGATCCTAGTACTTGGGAAGCCGAATCAGCTTTGAATTGCTTTTTGGGCTCTCTTCCAGGATGAAGGAACTCCAATTACTTTCCAGTATGATGAGAAAAATGCAGTCATGGGTTGTCTAAGGGTGCTGCTTCAGGGCTAAAGATGTAACTCAGCTGTAGATGAAGCTGTCCTTACACTCACACCTGCCTCTGCTTCTGCCTTACTGGGATTAAATGTGTGCACCATATTAGGTGTCTGTCTAGGTTTGCCTAACAGTAGAATCACCTGCTTACTCATTTCTCAGAACATATCACTGTTTTTAAGCAATGCCTGCTGCAAGTGAAAACAGGAATTACTGCAGTAGGTGTCAGTTTATTTAGATAAAGGGGTTTTACTTTCCTGGGTATTAAAATGTTAGACCATCCTATATACAATACAGTACTTGAAAAATCAGTGAGGGCTTAGCTTTCATCCCTAGGGAGAGAGAAGTGAAAGTGGCATCATCTACATTGGTTTTTTAAAAATAAATCAGTGTGTATGTATATGATGGGTATGCCCCAGCATACACGTATAAGTCAGAGGACAACCTTGTAGAGTCGATTCTCATCTTCCACTTTTATGTGGGTTCTGGGGGATTATGTGGCAAGCACCTATCCTGGCTCAGCATCATTTGTTAAGGATAGCTTTGGGGGGGGTCTATATAGTAAACATATATAGATGGGTGGAAAGACACAGTACAGGAAGGTGGACCAATGCTTAGTGGTTAAGAGTATATGCTGTTCTTGCAGAGGCTTAGGCTTAGTCTTAGTGCCCACATGGTAGCTCCATGTAACTTCATTTCCAGGGGATATGATACCCTCTTCTAACTTCACTGGACACCAGGCACACAACAGGTGCACATACACACAAGCAGCCAAACACTCATACATATTGGCAAAAAAACCAAAACAAAAAACCCCCTCACTTTCAGAAACAGGAAAGTAGTTTTGAAAAGACTTCAGGCAGAGCAACAGAAGAAAATGCCAGATGAGATCACATGATGCCAGAGAATGTGTATACTGATCAGAATACTTTGTGACACCACTTATTGTTATACCACACAAACATGTCAGTTTTCCAAGTCAGAAACAGAAAGAAACCTCTAGACAGATCACTCACTCATGGTAATGTATAGCTTAAAATGAATGTCTGTTAGTTAATGTAAAAAATTCAACTCTTTTAGCTATTTATTTATGGCATATAAAACTTATAAAGTTCAGACATCGAATGTGTGCAGTTAAAAGTTAATTTTATAGTTTAATTTTTAAATGTGTTGTTTTAAGGTAATACATTCTGGGGTAGTTATGCAGTAACATACAAAGATAGCAAACTAGAATAAGATCTTGTTACTATCTTTTGTTTAAGTGTGTATGTGTGCAGGCATGACATATGTCAAGGTCAGAGAACAACTTGTGAGTGAAGACAGTTCTCTCTTCCACTCTGTGGATCCCGAGGCTAGAACTCTGGTGGCAAGCACCCTTACCTGCTGAGCCAGCTCACCAACCCAACCAGCTAGGATTTAAAAATAACCAACACAAATAAAGGCATTAAAGGGGCTACTGGAAAAAACAGAATAGGTGAAACAAGTTTCGAACTTTCAGTGTTTAAGTCAGAAAAGAGATTATTTCCTATTTTCAAAATAATAATTATTTTTACAATGAAGTAGTGTACTTCAGCAAAACAGTTCACGATGTGCTGCTGCTTTGGTCTCTTGGGAAAAGTGGCATGTTAATCAAGTTTATTAGAAAGAGATACTGATCGCTTTTAGTCACAGTCTCTTGAAAAGTTCACCAGAATATTCATTTAGAGAGAAATGGCGATGTGGGGGTGGGGGATGGGCTTCGGTGGTGGAGCTAGAGATAGGAGAAGCAAAGAGATCTGTTAAGATCAGAAATGGTTAACGGGTGCCTTAATTGTTAACTGGTCGTAGAACCAGTGGCTTCAACTGTGTATTTGTCATCTACAGCTCTCTTACAGAGATATATAATAAATTTACAAACGTCTTACAGTGTATTTCCATATTCTTAAATCAAGTAAGGGTAGTATTTAAAAGCCATGACCTAGAATTCTAGAGCGAATTTTTAAAACAAACAGACCCCTCCCCAAGGAACAACAGAATATTCCTTCTTGCCTATTTTGATGCAAAACAAACCCGCTTTTTTTTTTTTTCTACCTCTGGTGAAGATAATGCCATTTTCGATGACTTTTTCCATCTCTGGGAAATTTGCATGTGAAACATGTAATTGCTATGCGATAAGCCAAGTGGAACCGTGACGCAATGATTCCTTGCAAATTGCCTTACAAAAATGATGCCATTTGGCGTCCACCTAGTCACTTTTATGACAGGTACCACTGGCAAAACGCCCCTCCTCCGACGGTGTGCAAGATGCAAAACTGGAATTTTCCGGGTTTCCTAGCCCTCAACTGGCGCGCTGTGTGTTCGTGTGTTCGCTGCAGTGCCACGGGGCCCACCTCCCGGCCAGGCGGAGTGACCCTGCAGCAGGGGGGGAAGTGCACCGCCGAGTCTCTCCAGCCTCGACGGCAGGGCTCTGAGGGGCAACCTCAGCGGATCCCTCCTGCAGAGCCCCTCGACCGCCTTTCCCTCTGGCCCCTGGCCCGCCGCGTCACCTCCCGCCCCCGCTACTGTAGCGGGCCCGCCTCTGGGGCAAGGCGCGCAGCTGGCGTGGGACAACACTCCCTCTACCCGGTTCCCACACCGGCTCCCGTTCCGTGGCGCCGGAAGTGACGCGCCTGGGCTGAAAGATGGCGGCATTGGCGTTCGACCAGGGGGAAGGTAAACACCCGCCAGGCGGCGCGCCGGCCCCCACGGGGCGCCTTCAGGGGCTAAGGGGGCCTCCTGGGCCGGCTCTCTAAGCCGCCGCTTCCCGTCCCCGCCCTCTCTCGGGGAGAGCCTCGTCTCCGCGTCCTCCAGACCCTGGCCCGGGCCCCTTGCCCGTGGGCCCCGCCTCCCTGGGCGGGCCCCGGGCGGCTCCCGCGGCCCGCAGGGGGCGCGAGGCCCGGAGCGGCCCCTGGCTCGTGGCCCCCCACGCCCCGCCCCTTTCCCGCCCCTTTCCCGCTTTCCTCCACCCCCGGCGTGGGTGATCCCGAGGCTCCGCGCGCTTTGGGGCAGAAACCCGGAGACGCCGTCGTCTATGTCGTTCCCGCTGGCGTTTCTGTTGCCCTCGACCCCCTCAGCTGCCCCCCAGGTCGTGGCCCCGAGTCGGCTCTCCCGCCGAACCCCGTGGGGTGCCGCGACATCCCCCGGCGTTGGCGAGGCTGGGCCCCGGCCCCGACGCCGCGCGCGTCACGCCTAGCTCAACTGTTTGGACTCGCCACTCAACCGCTGTCTTCTTTCCCAGGACTGCTTCTCGGGGGGCCTCGGGCTTGCGAGCTCGCCCCGCGCTGGAGAGCTCCGGCCCGGCCAGGGAGCGGCCCCTTGTAGAGGTCCGAGGAGCCTACCGCGGTCCGTCCCCGCGCCCGACCCTCCCACCGTTCGGCCACTGGCCCACTTCTTCCTGATGCAGACTGCCGTCCACTAGAGGCTGGACAGGACCCCCGAGGTGCGTAGCCGCCCCTGGCCGCCGGCCTGCGGAGCCCAGGCTTTGCCCGCGGCCCCGAGGAAGGCACGGGTTCCGTAGCCCTTACCGCACTGGATGCACTCAAACATTTTGTAGATGCTGGGAGCTAATTTGTCTTTTGAGTTTACTTAAATTGTTTGAAATGTAAATTTTTTCGGGGAGGGGGAGAGAGAGAGGAGGAGGGAAAAAAAAGGAAGAAGCATAATTCAGCCATTTTTTGCAGCATAGAGCTGCAGGTACCATGATTATTTCCCCCCTAACCGGTTCCTTCCCTTTAAAAATCCTGTTTGTGCCTGAAATAGAACTATGCGAAATGTGCGGCATAATGCGTGCAATCAGAATGTCTGGGTCCGACTGGGTGACTGAGAAAATCTCGGACCGAGGAAATCTCGGACGGAGCCTCAGTTTCTTATCTATGCAATAATAGCCACATCAGAAAGGTAGTGAGGACTATGTGAGGTCATATATGTGAAAATAATCTATAACTGTATAGTGGTGTAGAAAATGTAAGGTCATTTTCTTTAGGTAACCTTTGCTTGAGTGGTTAATGTAGCTAACTGTTGCTGCCTCTTAATTTCTATATTATAAGTAAATAAGGACTAGCAGAACAGCGCAGTGATGGATAGCTGTTTAATAGTCAGTGTTCGTTGGCCTTCCCCCTACAAAATGCCAACTGCTTATTTAAATAACGGTATCCTTTAATTCAGATGTAATGTTACTGTAGGGCTTTTCATCTTTCTAGGCCTCTCAGCCCCTTTTTTTATTCAGAATATTTAACACCTAATATTTATTTAGTCTTTTTTATTTTTAAGAGGTTCACTTCCTTTGTCAATCTGATGTACCAGTTGTCATTTTAAAAGTGTGTGTGTGTGTGTGTGTGTGTGTGTGTGTGTGTTTACTGTATAGGATTTAATTTCAGTGTTTGCTTTTCGTATCTACAGAACAGGATGGCTGAATACTTCTAATCATTTGAAAATGGTTTTTCAAGAGCTTACACATGCATTCATGTTTCTCTAATGCTCAGTAGATCCAGAAATAAATGTACAGGGAATTTCAACTTGTTAGCACTTAATGCAATATTTGTGGAATTCAGTTCTCATTTTTAATCATAGCACTTAGTAGGTGCTTTGAGTCCTATTTCGTTAGTGGTAAAGGATGTTAATACTCTTTACGTCCTGTTAATTGGCAATAAAATAAGATAGTAAATACTTGTGGCTCGAAAATAGAATTTACTTTCTAGAATTTCAAAACTGTAGAATGTTTTGGCTTACAATAGTCAATTAAAAGTGAAAGGAACATTTTGGAGTATATTATTTTTAGTCTTAAGAATGTTTTTATTTCTGAGTAGATGTTAAAATTTTAATTCCCTGGTCCAATGCCAGTGGTCTTTCACAGTATGCTTGTGCATTTTTTAAAAAGGCGGAGTAATATAAGGTGGGTAGGGTTAGGTTGGAAAAGGAACAGCCAGCTTTAAAGTGACTGCTTTTATATTTTGGGTTTTTCCCTTGTTCTGAAGATAATTTTCACAGATCACTACTTTACTGGGTGTTTCTGAGTTTGACCTCTGCCTTGCTGTGGGTTATCATGGAACCAAGGCTGGCTTGACTGGCTTCATGGATGTTCAGAAGCCAGGCTTTAGACTTGGTTTAATGATGTTTGTAAACCAACATCATACAATATAAATAATGGTAGAATTTGTGCTAAGAATTGAAAATTTTTATTTTTCTTTATTTAGGACAACATATACCAACAAGTAGAAACATATCATGACAAGTAAAGAGAGAGGGGAGAAAGGAAAAGATGTTATATTTTATGTTAAACACCTTTAACAGTTTCCCCCTGATTTTGGCCCGGTCCCTATGATGTTGGTGGCCCATTGTCAGGTTTGGGGACTGAATGTTACATGAGGGGATGTGCTGTAGATTAATTTGTTGTCAGATATTTCCTCAGAACCAGAGTGCTATAGGCCATTTGGGCTTTTTTAAAATTGAAGAACAAAGGCTGGCCATTAGTGAGGGCTTGTAGAAATAGTGGTTTATTACGAAGGGGTAGATCTCAGAAGACCCTAGCTCCATAATTTGATATAACCTTAGGCCAGTAACTTAACCTCATAGTTTGGACTTCCATCTTTAAATTGAAGTGGTTATAGAACATGGAAGTTTGTGAAGTAAATTTGTCTATACATGAGGAATTTACTAAGCATTTACTATGTGCCACATACTGTTCTAGGTGCTAGAGATTCAAGTTAGTGTTAATAGTTTTAACAAGGTTTTGTTGGTTTTATTTTAGATTTTTCTCCCCCAGTCTTTCACTATAATCCAGGTTTGCCTTAAACTTGGGGTTATCCTTGTGCCTCAGCCTCCCGTGTACTGGAATTATAGGCACATTAACTACCTGGCACAGAAAGTTTGGTGGCCCATTACTATCGTTCTAGCACTAGGAGGTGGAGACAGTAGGATCAGTTCAGAATCTTCCTCAGCAGAGACAACCTGGAATATGAGACCCGTCTCAAAACAAATTACTTCAGCATTAAACATAGGGAAAAAATAAGCCAGAGAGTGGAGATATAGATTCTTTTTAAATTCTTTAGAGGGGGTTTTGTAACTTCTATTTAAGTTTTATTTGTTTGCTTTTTTTGAGACAGGGTTTTTCTGTGTAGTGTTGGCTGTCTTGGAACTCCTGTGTGTAGACCAGGCTGGCCTTGAACTCACAGAAATCCACCTGTTCCTACCTCCTGAATGCTGAGAATAAAGGTGTGTGCCACCAAGCCCATTGGGTTCTGTTATTTTAAGACAGGGTTGGGACAAGGGCTCAATGAGTTGACTCTTCCTAGTGATCTAAAGGGAGTCATAGATATCTGGATAGAGTGATTCTAGCCAGAGAGGAACAAGTAGAGTGAGATTGGTTTTCTAGGAACAGCAGCAACAAAAGGGAGGGAAGGAGGGAGGGAGGGATGAAGGGAGGGAGGGAGAGAATTTGTGTGTTAGTTGCAGGAACATATTTATCACTGCCATTTCAGGAACCATTGGAAAGGCTCTTTTAAGTCATTTCTTCCCTAGGTATACCTTGTATTACTGTTGGCATAAAAATAAATAACCATGGGGCTGGAGAGATGGCTCAGTTGTTAAGAGTACTACTGGTTGCTCTTCTAGAGGACTTGGGTTCAATTCTCAGAATCCATGTGGCAGCTCACAACCACCTTTAGATCCTAAATGTTGCTGGCTGTCATGGCCACTAGGCACTTAACATGGTACACAGACATCTGCAGCTAAAATCCATATACATAATGAAATTTTAAGATTTTTTTTTTTTTTTTTTTTTTTTTTTTTTTTGAGACAGGGTTTCTCTGTATAGCCCTGGCTGTCCTGGAACTCACTTTGTAGACCAGGCTGGCCTCAAACTCAGAAATCCGCCTGCCTCTGCCTCCCAAGTGCTGGGATTAAAGGCGTGCGCCACCACGCCCTGCTAGTAAGAAAATTTAAAGCATAAATGTTTTAAATCCGAAGGTCTCCTAGATCTTTAATTCAAAGGCATGAGAGGCAAAGACAGGTTCTCCAAGTTAAGGCTGTCCAGTGCTACAAAGTGAGAAACCCTGTCTCAAAATAAACAATGTGCTGCCCCACCCCCCAATAGAATGTAAATAGATGCCCTTTGTTTTGTTTGTTTGTTTGTTTGTGCTTTAAAAAAATTTCCTTTGTATTTTTGAGACCAGGTTTCTACAGAGCTCTGGTTGTCCTGGAACTCACCTTGTAGACCAGGCTAGTCCCATATTTACAGAGATCTGCTTGCCTCTGCCTCTCAAGTACTGGCATTAAACCAAGGAGCAAGCTCAGATCATCAGGCTTGGCAACAGGCTCCTTTACACACTGAGCCACCTCACTGGCTGTAGGATCCTTTAAAAAATACAATTATCTGTCTGACTGTCTACTGTGTTTGCATGCACGTGTACAGGCCACACAACATGAGTGTGGAGGTCAGAGAACTACTTGTAGGAGTATGTTCTCTACTCTCATGTGGGTCCCAGGAATGGCATTCAAGTCATCCTGCTTGGCTACAACCACCTTTACCCACTGAATAAGCTTAGTGTTCTCTCTTTAATGTGAGATCTTAAAGCTTATCGGGCTGGGGTATATTTCACTGATAGAGTACTTGCATCCCATGTATGAAGCTCTGGGCTCTGTCTGCAAGCACTGAGGGAAAAATCTAGCTGAATGGTTGGAACAAATAAGAACAGATAGAAAAAGTCTTTTTTGTCCTTGATAATATTTTTGAATTTAGTTAATACTGCATCATGAACTTGCAGGAAATCTGTATCATAACAGCAGGAGCTTCCAAAAGATTCATGTTAGTTACATAATTCTTGGGGGAGAATAAAATGCTAACAGTACATGATTTGTGATTTCGTGTTAAAATGCAGCTTAGAAGATTTGGGATTTTATTTCCCAAATGAGACTGTTCCTAGAATTCTCACTGGATGCAATCTCTAAAGGCCAGGGAAGCTGTTTTCCATGACATCACTCTTGGGCTCCTTCTTCTTGTAGTAAAGGAGTATTAAAGATGAAAAATATCATTGAAAAAGGTGGGTTTTTTCTTAGTTTTCTTATATTACAGGATGACTAAATACTAAACATGCCTGTGAAGTAAACTAATTGGATAATAGGTGCAGTCTTAAGGCTGGAGAACTAGGTCTTTCTTAGTAGTTTAAGTCATCATTTGCATTTTAGTATTTGAGCTATAAAAATATTTTGATGACAAGAGTTTTACTATCAAACAAATACACAGTCCTTTCTCCCAAATTCAGCTGTGTTCTTTTCTGATTTAGGTAGTAGTATGTATTTGAGGGTAAAAGGAGTGCTTCTTAGAGCTTTAAAAAAAACCCAAAACATATTTTGAGAAGTTGGCTGCTTTGAGATTTGAATTTAAAATTAATGGATAGGTTATAGAAATTGTGTGAGATTTTATGATTTGGAAATTCTATTTTTTAAATAGTAAGCATCACACTTTGATTTCAATATTCAAGTATGGTGTTGACTTCATAGGTGTCATTTTTGGTAGAACAATTGGATGGTGAAGGCAGTATGGGAACATTTACAGTTTCCATTAAGGATAAACAGTAAAAAGCTGGGTGTGGTGGTGCATGCCTTTAATCCCAGCACTTGGGAGGCAGAGGCAGGCGGATTTCTGAGTTCTAGGCCAGCCTGGTCTACAAAGTGAGTTCCAGGACAGCCAGGGCTGCACAGAAAAACCCTGTCTGGAAAAACAAAAACAAACAAACAAAAAAGGATAAACAGTAACTGTTTGAGAGGCTAGTTTTTCTACTGAACAGCTTACAGTTTTGTATGCGTTTTCAGGCAGCTTTGGGAGGAATATGAAAGCACTTACCCCCACCAGACTTGTTTCTTTACTGGTCACTAGAGAGTTTGAACTGTTAGAAATTTCAGTGATATAAATAGCTGTAATAGTGTTTCAAAGCAGAATGTGTACGTGCGTGTGTATGTGTGTGTGCTCTCACGTGTTCTCTCTCTCTCTCTCTCTCTCTCTCTCTCATGTATGTTTGCATGTGTTCGTGATTTGTGTAGTCAATTATCTTCCCTTCACTGATACTTTTTATATCTTAGAATTTATTTGGATTCTAAGGAACTTTGGTTTATGTGGGTTGTATTGATTATGCAGAAACCAATACTAGGGAATTTTAAAATGCTTGTAATTCTTTGGAAAAGTAGCCCCCTTAAAGTTACGTAAATAATGGTTTTTAATGAAAAATTTCTGTCTTCTATCTTCCAAAAAATTACAAAACTGTAATTAAACACTTGAAGTTAGGTATAGTGGCTCATCTAAGCACTTGGGAGTTTGAAAAAGAATTTGTGAGTTCAAAGTCAGCCTGAGCTATAGAGTGAGACCCTGTCTCAAAAAACACAAAACAAAAATCCTTGATAATTATTTTGCTGACCATATTTTTATAAATCTTTCTTGTTACATTTGGCTTTATAAAAAATATGACAGGTATTCACATTCTGGATACTCATTAAAATCAGAAAGTAAAGGTGAGAGGTAAGTTTTTGAGAGGGGGGCTGTCCTGGGTATTGAATTTAGGAAACTCAAACTCATGCCTGCTAGATAAGTGTGTTATCCCTGAGCTACAGTCCTAGTCTTTATAAGTACTTTTTGTTAGCTCTGAAGCTTTCTAAGTATTTTGAGAATAATTTTGACCTTGACAAGCCCTTTCAGGTGACTAAGACTCTAGTTCTCTTTAGACCATATCATATGCTGGAAGACTCTCTACCACTGAGGTATGGACTAACCCTCTAGGCAGCTCCCCCCCCCCCGCTTTGTCAGGTCCAAGTTGATAAAACAAGACACATTGTTCAGCATTTCTTGTTCAGCATGCCTTGTAATTTAGGTTCATTCCTCTTTTGGAAAAAATATTTTAAATTCTGAAGGCCAAGTATAGAATATGTACATATTAGGTTTATAAGCCATAATTTGCCCTGATCTGAAGATACATTATGAGAAATGAGGATATAGAATTTCTGAACACTTACTGTTTTGTGAGTTAGTAATAATTTTCTGAAAAGCCTCTTATTAATTGGATTTTTTTCCCAATCCTCTTGATCATAGAGTTTACTATTTGAGTTTTGTGTTATACTTCTTATAATTTTTATTTTCTTTCTAAAATTTGTATAGTTCTGTAGAGAATTTTATATCTTTTTTACAGTCATAAATTTGCTTTTCCTAATTATTTTTTAATTTATGTAAATATGTGCTTTTGTATTATAATTTTCTTTTTTCTGTGTGAGTTTAAACCTTGCCATTCTAAGTCTTTTTTTTCCTTTGTAGTGTCCAGGGTATGGATTGTGAACAAGTTGGGTTTGTTTCACGTGTTCATTTGTAAGTTGGTTATTTGATGCCTTAAATGCTGATATTATAAATCTATGCTGTATAGTAGAATATGTCAGATACAAAATGTGTTTTTAAAATTTTATAAGCCATAGGGTGTTTGGTTTTGATTTTTTTTTTTTTTTTTTTTGNTTTTTCGAGACAGGGTTTCTCTGTTTAGCCCTGGCTGTCCTGGAACTCACTTTGTAGACCAGGCTGGCCTCGAACTCAGAAATCCGCCTGCCTCTGCCTCCCAAGTGCTGGGATTAAAGGCATGCGCCACCACGCCCGGCTTTGATTTTTTTAAAATGAGAGAAACAGGAAATTATTTTTAGGTTCTTTTAAATTCTTTATTTTAAAAGATCATAATTTCATCTTTTTAAAAGTTTTTATGAGCTAGAGAGATGGCTCAGCGGTTAAGAGCTCTGACTGTTCTTCCAAAGGTCCCGAGTTCAAATACCAGCAATGACATGGTGGCTCACAACCATCCGTAACAAGATCTGATGCCCTCTTCTGGAGTGTCTGAAGACACAGCTACAGTGTACTTACATATAATAAATAAACAAATCTTAAAAAAAGTTTTTATTATTATTTAATGTATATGAGTATACTCTAGCTGTCTTCAGACACACCATAAGAGGACATTGGATCCCATTATAGATAGTTGTGAGCCACCATGTGGTTGCTGGGAATTGAACTTGGAACCTTTAGAAGAGCAGTTAGTGCTCTTAACTGCTGAGCTAGCTCTCCAGCCCCCTTAAAAATTCCTTTTTTATACCCCTCTTCCCTTCTATTACTAAGGTATATACCCTTTCTTTTTAACAATTATATGTGTAATCTTGAATAATGTATGTTCATCTATAGAACTTAGTGTCTTCATCTATCAAGTAAGTTACAGTTGCTCTGGGTTCTGAGAAGGTGGGCCATGATTCAAAGTGTTGTTGCTAAGGTTTCTATGAGGTTAGCAGGATTAGATTTATTATTCAACTTCTAAGTAAAAGTGTCATGTTTACTATTGGGCTTGAGTGGCACCAAGAGAAAGAATGCAGTACCAATAGTGTACTTCACAGCTATATATCATGCTAAGTGCTTTATATGCATTAAGTCATTTAATTCTCAGAGCATCTGATAATGTAGATTCTATTACTATTAGTACCCTCATTTTACAGATGAAGAGATTAGGCCACAGAGAAGCTAAATGGCTTGCTCTGAGGTCACAGAGCTAGTTGAGGTGGAATTACAATTTGATCTCTTGAGCATGACTCTAGATTTGACTGACTCATGCTTTCATTGAGAGACTGGATGGTGGCGTCAGTTCATCATGGAGTATTTCATAGTTTTCTGCTTCTATACATGCTTTCCATGTATAGATCCTGGTCTAAAGCTGTTTATCTTACTGTTAAGTGCATTGAGTGGAAAATACTGCATATGCCCTAGCTATCAAACATTACTTTGAAGTTGATTTAGATCTTGTATTTAGATTATGTATTTTGGTGTAACTTTAAAGTATCTACACTTTGCTTGCTTGTTCGTTTAGTTTTTCAAAATTGGGTTTCTCTGGGCAACCCTGGCTGACTAGGAACTAGCTCTGTAGAACAGATTGTCTTTGAATTTAGAGATTACCTGCCTCTGCTTCTCAAGTGCTGGTATTAAAGGTGTGAAGAATTACTACCTAACTTTAGTTTTAATATGCATGTAAGAACATTGAATAGCTATACAATCATATAAAAAGTAGAATATCAAATGAGAAAATTATGCCTCAAAAGTTCAGAGATTATATCTAATGCTCTCTCTCAGTCTCTTTTGCTCTCTTGCTCTCTCTCACAGAGACAAAAGGCTAAGAAATCTTAAGTAACTAACAGATATTTCTGTTCTAAGACTGTTATTCAGGACCCTTTGCTATAAGTAGAAGTCAGCTCAGGTAGTAACAAGGGAGACTATTCCAAGAACATAAAGATTTCTTTCAGATCTGGATCTGGGGACTGGAAAATGAAGGTGTTAAGAAGCACTCTTTGTATTATTCTTTCTCAGTTGACTGCATTTCTGTGATAATTAGGCTACAAATGGATGTCTATAGTTGCTCTTTGAAATGTTTAATTCAGTACTACATATTCACTATACATCCCTTCTTCCTTTTCTCCTCTCTCCTGTCTTTCTAGATTTGCTGACAAACTGTTACTCATCTTGATTAATAGTTCCCAGGTAGATCTGACCATACGTTTTAGGGCTAGACCCAAAGAGGAGCCTACCTGCTAGGAATTCCAGGCAGGCCGGACAAACACCTGGCACTCAAAAACAGGTGTGCTGATGTCTTTGGATTTATTTATTTATTTATTTATTTATTTATTGGTTTTTCGAGACAGGGTTTCTCTGTATAGCCCTGGCTGTCCTGGAACTCACTTTGTAGACCAGGCTGGCCTCNAACTCAGAAATCCGCCTGCCTCTGCCTCCCGAGTGCTGGGATTAAAGGCGTGCGCCACCACGCCCGGCTGGATTTATTTTTTTGACAGGGAGTTTACTATATATAATATGGCCTGATTGCCATATTATATTTCTGCCATAGTTAGGTATTTTGATCACTTTTTTTGGAGACAAAATATCACACTGTAGGCCAGAGTGGTTTGCAACTTGTAGAAATCTTCCTGCCTCAACTTTCTAAGTAGTTGGGATTATAGGAATGACCCACGAGACTTGAGTTTGAATTACTTTTTGATATATTCTGCAAGAGGATCATAAACTAAGGCAGGCTTCAAGTGCATAGCCTGTCTCCCAAACAAAAATACTCCCTCCACAAAGAAGTATAATACCTCTTTTATTTTTGCTGCATAGGGTTGAACCAGGAAAGGAATTGAACCTGGAGACTTGCACATGCTTAGTGGTATTGCAGGTCATGTATCTCCTTTAAATGTTGTAATTTAGGGGCTGGAGAGGTGGCTCAGTGCTTAAGAGCACTTGTTGCTCTTACAGAAAGGGAGTTTGGTTCATAAACCCACATGGTGGCTCACTAGCATCTGTAACTCCAGTTTCACTGATTGAATGCCATCTTCTGAACCAGGCATACATGTGGTGCACATACATACATACATACATACATACATGCAGACAAAACATCCATGTACACAAAATAAATGTAAAAAAGAGCTTTATTTAGGTACAGTTTTTCATAAATGTTCATGAACATAGCTGTTCGAAACCTTTTAAGGTAGTAGTAACTATTGGATCATGTTTCTTACAGTATTGAAGATTGATATCAGGGTTTTGTACATGGTAGGCAAGCACTGTACTGAACTCTAGGCCTTAGCGATGATCTCTGTGATGTGAAGTTGTTTTGTGTGTGTGTGTGTGTGTATATGTGCGCGCGCGTGTGTACTATATATATAGGCAATGTCAAAATAACAGATTAACAAATAGGAACACTCTTCATAGTTTATGAATGGTGATGTCTAGGTTTCTGTTGTTAGATTATCATTGAATGTGACTAATATATCTGAATTATCAGTGATAATTGGTAACCATGACTCATAGAAGTTAATGAAATACCAGATTTTTTTTGTTTGTTTTTTTGAGATAGTGTTTCTCTGTGTAGCCCTGGCTGTCTTGGAACTCACTCTGTAGACCAGGCTGGCCTCGGAACTCAGAAATTCACCTGCCTCTGCTTCCCGAGTGCTGGGATTAAAGGCGTGCGCCACCACGCCCGGCGAAATACCAGAATTTTTATCCAGTTTAATTTGTTAGGATGTTTTACTTGGTAATTATTTTGAAAATTGGTTTTAGCATTATGGTAGCCTTATACTAATCAGAAGGTTTGATTATCCAGATACCATCCTGTTTGAGGTCACTTTCGTTCCTAGTATTTTATTTTTGTACATATGCCTTATATCACTTGGAAACTTATGAACTAATTAACTTTACTTTAAAAAAATGTTTTAGGCAAGCTGGGCATTGGGGTTCAACACCTATTAATCTCAGTACTTGGGAGGCAGAGACAGGCAGATTTCTGTGAGTTTGAGGATAACCTGGTCTACAAAGAGAGTTCCAGGACAGCCAGGGCTTTTGAACACTGTCTTAAAAAACAAAAAGCAAGCAAACAAAAAATTAAGAAAAGAAAAAAATGTGATGAGTAGTAAGTAGCCTAGCTTGGCTTTCAACCCTCTATGCAACTAGGCTGGCCTCAAATGCATTCTTTTTGCCTCAGCCTCCTGAATGTTAGGGCGTGCACTTTGCCTGCTGACTTTAATCTTGAATTTGTGAGTTAAAATAATTCTGATAGATATGATCATGTTATTTAGAACAACCCCTCCATAAAAATAGCCCTCTGTGTTCTATGTTTCTCAAAATTTCATATTAAAAAACGTTTTTTAGTGGTCTTGCAAACCTTTAATCCCAGCACTTGGAAGGCAGAGGCAGGCAGATCTCTGAGTCTGAGGGCTAGCCTGTTCTACAGAGCAAGTTCCAGAACAGCTGAGGCTACATAGAGACCCTGTCTTAAAAAAAATTTAAAAATATTTTTAAAAATTATTTTTGCCTTTTTAAAAAATTTTTTTTGGACAAGGTCTTAACTGTGTAGCCATGTTCAGGCAGGAGGTAGAGGCAGTTAAATCAGAGTTCAAGACCAGCCTAATTAGCTGGGCATGGTGACACACGCCTTTAATCCCAGCACTCAGGAGGCAGAGGCAGGCGGATTTCTGA
>NC_034613.1:81034324-81036057 GCF_900095145.1 Mus pahari
GGGTACTTAGAATATCTCTTTTGATAAAATGGAAACTATAAAAGAAAAAAACTGAGTAGGGGCAGATAAGATTAGGATTCTGTTTAGATATATTGATTTGAAGTCCCAAATGCAGTGTTCAGAAGTGTTTGTTGCACAATTGATTTACTATATGGTAGAATGGAGGAAGGATTGAAATATGGAAAGACTGTCAAGATAGTTGTGAAAGTAGATCTTAGAAACCATGGATTTAGACACACTTGTTAAGAGGGACACAGTGTTTAGATGAGAGAAAGGGGCAAGAACTGATTTGCAGGTGACACCAATGCTCAAGGGAGTAGTTTGAGAAAAATGAACCCATGAATGAGAATGAAGAATGAGTAGCATAGGAAGAGATTCAGAATAATGTGTGCTGTTGACAGCCATGAGCTACATCATGCTGCAGAAGGGGTCAAGAAAAGAGAGACCAGGCAATCAGGCTTTTAAAGATTTTTGTTAATAGTTTTTTGTAAAAACAGTGATATCTTTTGATTGTAGAGATATTTCAAAACAGATAAGCAGTCAGTGAAACTGCCTAACAAGCTCCATACCAAGAAAACCATTCTTAATATTTTTGGTATATTACCCTTTCAGACATTTTTTTTAAGATCTATTTTTATTTTTATTTTTTCTTATTTTTTTCTACTTTTTTCTTTTTATTGGATATTTTCTTTATTTACATTTCAAATGTTATCCCCTTTCCTGGTTTCCCCTCGGAAAATCCCCTATCCCCTCCCTGCCTTCCCCTGCTCCCCAAGCTACCCACTCCTGCTTTCCTGTCCTGGCATTCCCCTACACTGGGGCATAGAGCCTTCACAGGACCAAGGACCTCTCCTCCCATTGATGTCCAACAAGGCCATCCTTTGCTACATATGTGGCTGGAGCCATGAGTCCCACCATGTGTGCTCTTTGGTTGGTGGTTTAGTCCCAGGGAGCTCTGGGGGGGGGGTACTGGTTAGTTCATATTGTTTCTCCTATAGGGCTGTAAACCCCTTCAGCTCCTTGGGTCCTTTCTCTAGCTCCTACATTGGGGACCCTGTGTTCCATCCAATGGATGACTGTGAGCATCCAAAAACAACAACAAAAAGCAAACTGTGTAAGCCAGGGGAAGCAAGTCAGTAAGAAGAACCCCTCCATACTTCTGCATTAGCTCTTGCCTCCTGTTTCAGTCCCTGTCATGACTTCTTTTAATGATGAACAGTGCTGTGGAAGTATAAGCTGAATAAACCTTTTCATTCCCCCCCTAAAAAGATCTATTTTTGTGGGGGCTGGAAAGATGGCTCAGCCGTTCAGAGCACTGACTGCTCTTCCAGAGGTCCTGAGTTCAATTCCCAGCAACTACATGGTGGCTCACAACCATCTTTAATGGGAACCAATGCTCTCTACTGGTGTGTCTTAAGAGAGCAAAAGTATACTCATAAATAAATAAGTAAATAAATAAAAATTTAAAAAGATAAGATCTATTTTTATGTGCAAAGACATTTTGCCTGCATGTATGTCTGTGCTAGGGTGCCAGATTCCCTGGAACTAGAATTATGTGGGTGCTGGGAATTAAACTAGGGTCCTCCAGAAGAGCAACCAGTGCCCTTAACCTTTGAGCCATCGCTCCAGCTCTCAGACTATTTTTTTTATTTTCTTTATTTACATTTCAAATGCTATCCCGAAAGTTTCCTATACCCCTCCCCCCACCTCTGCTCCCCTACCCACCCACTCCC
>NC_034613.1:81036872-81045235 GCF_900095145.1 Mus pahari
TGGGTCCTCTGGTAGTACTATGTCCAATTTTCTGAGGAACCGCCAGACTGATTTCCAGAGTGGTTGTACAAGCTTGCAATCTCACCAGCAATGGAGTCTCAGACTATTTTTAAGAGTCAGGATCTGGTGTAGCCCAGGCTAGTTTTGACCTACGCTTTGTAGCCAAGGATGACTTTGAACTCCTATTCCCCCCCCTTCTACACCGAGATTTCAGGTATATGCCACTCCACCTAGTTTTCAGATTTTTTTCTTACTAACATTTTTTTGTTATGTGAGCTCAAGCCAGATTCAACAGTGACTAAATAGGTTAAAAAGTCAAGAAATTAAAAGATGGTGTCATAGATAACATATTGAAGCAGTAGGAAATCTAGTGATCACCTTCCATAAGAGTGGAGGAGTGGTGGCTTACTGTCTTGAATGCTGCCTTTTCCTTCTTAACCACATCTATTCTACAGAGAAGATTCCTGACTGGCACATATATCCATATGTAATGTAGTACCTGGCACACAGGTGCTCTTCCTTCAGTAAATATCAGGGGAGCTATAGTAATAGAATAGTGAGATTGGCAGGTGTTGCCTCTAGGAGGAGATAGAGTAGTGACAGGAGTCAGATGTGTTGCCAGTTGCTTAGTTGGAAAGGCTCTTGTTTCAAACACCCAAGCAGAGGGAAAGGGAATTGAGATTAGGTCCCAGCATTGTTACTTGGTAGGATTTCAGAGCCACAGATGTTGACTTCTACATCTTGTGATTGTGTTCTTCAAAGCCTGGCATGATCTGTAGGTAATGTTTCAGCAGAGGGCTCAAACATACAATTCCAAAAACATGAGGAATTTTAGACTGTTTTCAAAGTGGCTGCATTATGGAACATACGGTATTCTTTTGTATATCTGGGATTTGGAAGTCTGAAACGGGAAGATGCTGTGAGTTCAAGGTCTGGACTGTAGCAGAGTGAGACTCTGAAACCCTTTCTGGAAACCACCTCTCCTTCAGTGGCTTGGCTATAACATTCCAGAGATTTGTCCATATCAGTTAAGCTTAATTTGATAACATCGTTTTGATCGTGTATTAGTACTCACCAGTAGGGAATGGCCTTACAGTTGTTTTTTAAAAAAAAAAAAACCTCCATAGACACTGAAGGTCTACCTTAAGAGTGAAAGACAGATCAGCATGGTTTTTGTTTAGTTAGAAGGTATGTAGGACGGGCAAAGAGACAAGGAAAACGAAGGCCCTGGCAGGAGTTGCTATCTGATAGGAGAAAGTGTTAAAATGTAAAAAAGTGATAAAGTTAAGATATGATAAGGCAAGTGAAGAAGAGGAAGGTCACTAGCTGTGGTGGTACAGGCTTATGATCCTAGCACTTGGGAGGCAGGAGGCCTAAAGAGTCTTCCACCAGCTTGCACTATATGGTGCGTTTATTTCTTTAAAAGAAACAGTGTTTATTAGGAAGTTGATAGTTTAGATTTCAGATGTAGAGTTAGTTCTGGATGAAGGCAGGTCTTAAAAGTTTGCAGTGGAATAAAGACAGTATATAGAAGTTGAGAGATAGTGGGGGCTATGTCTCAGTTTTTGTGTGCATTGCCTTTTGTGAATGCTGAATAAGTACATATAATTTAGCCAGGTGCCAGTCAGATGGGAGAGCCATTGATCAAGCAATGTGTAACAAGAGACAACAGAAGATGGAATCATCAATTTTTTATTAGATATTTTCTACATTTACATTTCAAATGCTATCCCAAAAGTCCCCTATACCTTCCCCCTGCCCTGCTCCCCAACCCACCCACTCCTGCTTCCTGGCCCTGGCATTCCCCTGTACTGGGCAGATAAGATGGATTTTTTTTATCTTATTAAAAGGCCTAGGTTTTATTTATGAAAAGAATGGTCAAAAGTTAAGGAAAGGATAAGAAATATCTCTATGCCTTGAAAGAGTTTTTTTTCTAAGAATATTGAAGGTAGGGATAGAAACAGGATGTCTGGAAGGTGGAAATTTGAGGAAAAATGTTTAATTTAAATGAGGATGGAGAAGGGACTTTGGACCAACATATACGTGTAATGAAATTTGTATATAATAAAAGAAGATTCTACAGAACACATTGGAAGGATTTTTGATGGCATTCAAGAGTGGAGAAACGGTTAGAGAGGAAGCTAGAAGCAAAGAAAGAACAAGATAGAAGATGGCTTGAGGTGGGTGTTAGTGGGAAAAATTACTTCAATTCATAAATAGACTAGATAAGTTAGTTTATTTTTGCCTTATTTGGCCCTAATTTATTTTTGTTATTTATATTTTCGTGATGCTTGAAATTGAACCCAGGGCCTAATACTAAATACACACTCTACTTCTGAGCCATAGATCTGTTTTGTTGTTGCTTGAGATAAGGTCTCATTGTGTAGCTCTGGGTAGGCTGAACTTGCTATGTAAGTAAGGCTGGCCTTGAACTCAGAGAGATACACTTGCCTCTCCTCACTTAGTGTTGGAATTAAAGATAGGCCTCCATGCTCAAACTCCTAGATCTCATTTTAATTGTACTTAGTTTCATTTTTTAACTATGTAGAATTTTTTTTACTTTTCTTTAAAATTATGTACTGTAAAAATAAAAAAAGTAGTCATCTGTTTCTTAAAAAAATCAGGTTAAAGCCTGGTGTGGTGGCGTACGCCTTTAATCCCAGCACTCAGGAGGCAGAAGCAGGCAGATTTCTGAGTTTGAGGCCAGCTTGGTCTACAGAGGGAGTTCCAGGACAGCCGGGGCTATACAGAGAAACCCTGTCTTGAAAAACCAACCAACCAACCAAACAAACAAAAAACCCCAAAACCAGCCTGGTCTACAGAGTGAGTTCCAGGACAGCCAGGGCTACACAGAGAAACCCTGTCTTGAAAAACCAACCAACCAACCAAACAAACAAAAAACCCCAAAACCAGCCTGGTCTACAGAGTGAGTTCCAGGACAGCCAGGGCTACACAGAGAAACCCTGTCTTGAACCCCACCCCCCAAAATGAGGTTAATCAGATAAGTGTAAAAGAAAAGAAGTGTTCTTAAAACTTACTACCTAGGTTCATCGTTTTGTTATCTGTTCTTCCAGACTTTTTCTCATCTGAACAAATACATATGTATTTTATTTTTGGAGGTATACTCAGTATATTGTGGTAACATCTAATAAACAACCTTTGGTAGACTAGGAAGATTGCTATCACCACTCTTATCTGTTATACCATATTTATTTAATAATTCGTTGTCAATTTGTTTGTTTGTTTTAGAGTGTCTTGTTATGTAGCCCTGGCTTGCCTGGAATATACTGCAATCCTCTTGCCTCTGCTTCTTGAGTGTTTGGATTATAGGTATGTTCCACATGCCCTATAAGTGTTAAACTTTTGAATATTTTTTTTGTGGGCAAGGAAGATATGTCTATGTAGCCCAAGACAGGAGCTTGTCTGGAACTTGCTCTGTAACTCAGGCTGACTTTGAATTCTCAGCAAGTTTTGTTTGTTACCCTCCCTTCATTCCTCCAACCATTTCCATTCTTTCTTTTCTTTCACCTTCATCATTCCTAGGCTAGCCTAGAACTCTGGATTCAAGTGATTTTTCTCTTTCAGCCTCCAAATATTTGGAACTCCCAGATGCATGCTGCTGTGTCAGATACTTTATAATGGTTTATTATACATAATGTTAGGAAGAAGAATTTTATCTGTACAACTTGACATATTTGTCCAATTATTTTCTTTGGGATGAATTTCTAGATATTTTGAGACTTTTCTATTTATTTATTGGCTTTTCCTTTTTTTAAAAAAAGATTTAAAGCTGGGCGTGGTGGCGCACGCCTTTAATCCCAGCACTCGGGAGGCAGAGGCAGGCAGATTTCTGAGTTCAAGGCCAGCCTGGTCTACAGAGTGAGTTCCTGGACAGCCAGGGCTACACAGAGAAACCCTGTCTCGAAAAAAACCAATAAATAAATAAATAAATAAATAAATAAATAAAAGATTTATTTATTTATTATATGTAAGTACACTGTAGCTGTCTTCAGACACTCCGGAAGAGGGCGTCAGATCTTGTTATGGATGGTTATGAGCCACCATATGGTTGCTGGGATTTGAACTCTGGACCTTCGGAAGAGCAGTTAGTCCTCTTACCCACTGAGCCATCTCTCCAGCTCTGATTTCATAACTGTTTGTTTATGAAATCTTTTGTATTCCTAATTTTGAAACATGAATATATTTGATGAATTTAGTATAAAGTCAGATAGGTTAGTATTGTTTATAAGTTAACAGGTTACCACCACTGTTTAATAGATCTGTCTTTAGTAGAGTCTCTATCCTAGGTAGGAAGCCAAAAACATTAGCTTGGAAACTTTCATAGAAGGTTGCCTTCTCTTTAAGAGTTTATATACTTAGGACTTTGCACTAGTAGACCTAATATATATGTTACAACTCTTAATAATATCTTCTCAATGTATGGTCATGATTAATACCATTTTCTTTAATTACTTTTTTCCAGGTGATTCATGGCAGGGGACGTGGAAGGATTCTGTTCCTCCATCCATGACACCAGTGTCTCTGCTGGGTTCAGAGCACTGTATGAGGAGGGATTGCTTCTCGATGTCACTCTGGTTATTGAAGACCATCAGTTCCAGGCCCATAAAGCTCTCTTGGCCACTCAGAGTGATTACTTCAGAATTATGTTCACAGCAGACATGAGGGAACGAGATCAGGACAAAATTCACTTGAAAGGTCTAACAGCTACTGGTTTCAGCCACGTTCTTCAGTTTATGTATTATGGAACTATAGAACTAAGTATGAACACTGTTCATGAAATCCTTCAGGCAGCAATGTATGTTCAGCTTATAGAAGTGGTGAAATTCTGCTGCTCTTTTCTCTTAGCCAAAATCTGCTTAGAAAATTGTGCGGAAATTATGAGACTGTTAGATGATTTCGGTGTTAACATCGAGGGAGTCAGGGAGAAGCTGGATGCCTTCCTGCTAGACAACTTCGTGCCACTAATGTCCAGGCCTGACTTCTTGTCTTATCTGAGCTTCGAGAAGCTCATGTCTTATTTGGATAATGATCATCTGAGCAGGTTTCCAGAAATAGAGCTGTACGAGGCTGTGCAGTCTTGGCTGCGACATGATAGACGACGGTGGAGACACACAGATACCATCATTCAGAACATCAGGTTTTGTCTGATGACTCCATCCAGCGTTTTTGAGAAGGTTGGTGCCTTTGAAAGCGATAGACAGGACTCCTCAATTTAAAGTAGATGTCTATAGATAAGATTCCCAGAGTTGGTCAGGAGTCAAGAAAGGAATAGTTTATAAGAATATTTTCTGTATAAGATGCCAATTTTGTTATATCTTATGCATTTAGGAATTTTAAAAATACATTTTGTGGGTGAAGAATAAACCAGGTAGGTAGTAGAATAGTTCAACTTTTCAAGTACCCTTAAGGTTGGATTATGATGTGATACAAATACTACAAATTTACTTTAGCTTTTCTTAATGTGAAATGGGCTAGATTATTTTTAAAAGTTAATTTAAGTCATCCATGCTAGAATTGACATTGAGGATTTTTATAGTTTTGCATGGTGCATATACATTAAATGCATTTTCTTACTTAAAATGCAGTAAGGACACATACAATAGCTCTTGATGATAGTCTTCCATACTCTTGCCTATATCTGTCCCTCATTTTAATGTGAATACTAAAGTTAGCCATGAAAACAAGTTCTATGTCTAAAAACATTTTGACATTTCCAAACTAGTAGGCCATAAATCTTCTATGTATACTCATAAAGCATTTCTGTGTACATTCTACCATATAAATCTTTTTAAAAAGATACTTTCTTTAAAACAACCTTGGCCTTTTTGCATAAAAGCATCTTCATTTCTATATCAGAGTCTCACTTGTGATCCATTCTTGCCCAAAGGAGAGAGCGCAGCTTCAGTAATTGCTTAACTTAATTGGTTTCTAATCACATGGTTACCTCTGGGACTCTGTTTACCTCTTGCATTTTTCCTTCTTTCTAGAAAGCACACAAAACTTGGTTGACAGATACCCTCCATGCTAAAGCACTCAGCTTTAGTTACCGGATCTTGTGGGAAAAAAAGTTTGATTATACCATTTTACAAATAAACAAATTTGTGCCTTTAAATAATACTCAGCAGCCTGGCATGTTTTTTTTCCTTTTGAAATGCTATGAAGTGTCATTATCTTTACTAGAAAGCTCAATTTTATGGAATTTTATCTTTATTCTCAGAATTTATTAATATGACAAATAATTAAAATTTAAAAATTTACTTACTTTTATTCAGTAGGACCCATCTCCACATCATCTATGTAAACCGTGTTTGCTACTTAGGTTTTGATTTTTTTCTACCTTTACTATTGTTTTTATTGCTCTCTTTCTTTGGGGATTCATGTTTTGTCTTTATACATTAAATTCGAATGCTTCCTCACCACTAAAACAGAGCACCTTGTCCCCCAGTTTCAATTTAGATAGAAGTAGAAAGTATTTGTGAAGTAGAAAGTAAAACTTCTTCCCTTGCGGGACAATAAATGGCTAACTGATAGCAGTTAGTTTATAAATTTGGAGCTGCTAGGCTAGTCTACATTTCAATTATCAGTGTTCAAGATAGGCAGTAAGTATAGTGGCTAAAAGGCTGTTGGGTAGTTTAGTTGCTGATTTCCTTTCGCACCTACAACTTAACAGTGGTTATCACCATTCACTAGGCATTTGGTTTTATCATTATAAAAATGTTATTAAGGCTTCCTTCTGGAATTGCTTTCTTAGGAAAAGTTAAGACCCCATTGAGGAGAAAATTTTTCGGTTTTTTTTGTAATTATAAAATCTCACTTCTACTTGAATAAGCTTGCCTTAATAGTGTGTGAGATTTAAGTTTAACAAACTCAATTTGTGACCTTTTAAATGTTGAGACACACTTCAGTTATGCAGATTAGAGGTCTTATCTTTAGAAATACAACTATGGAGAATTTGGTTGGCAAATAAATACTTTAGATAAAATGGTATATGCCTTTGATCCCAGCACTTAGGCCGAGGCCAGCCTGATCTACACAGCAAGTTCCTGAAACTGTGTATCTAAGGCTATACAGAGAGACTCTGTCTCAAAGATTTTAGACATCATATATCTTAGGTTTCAAGCTTCTTAAATAGTGTCCATATATATTTTTCTTGTATTCAAAATATTGCAGGTATCAAACAAGGCCATTTTCTTTTCTTCAAATAAGGCTTTTGCTCTATCCCAGGCTGGGCTCTAACATGTTCTAGAGCCCAGTCTGGCTTCATACTCAGGGCATCTTCCTGCCTCAGTCTTATCAAGTGCAGAGAATATCTATATCTGTATCTATATCTATATCTATGCCACATCTGGCAGGAAATGTTAATATGGTCTTATTTTAGCTTTTACATGTTTTTAAACTCTCTGTTACAGACTTAGGTAAACATACAGAAAAGCTGAAAGAATAGAATGATCATTCCAAAACAAACACACCATGTAAGTTAATAGTTGTTAACATGTTTGCTAGATAGGTAGAGATTGTATAGTTTTTATTATGTGTCTTTTCTTCTTCCCAGAACTGGTTCAAAGAATGTTGTAGTCATTGCGACTATCATCCCTAAAAGCTTAGACTATCATTTCCCAAGATTAAGGATATCATCCTACATAACCAAAATAGTATTGTCATACCCAAGAGAATTAACAATTTCTTTAATATCATGTAACATCCAGGCCATTTTCTGTCATTTCAAAGGTGTCTTTTTTAGTTGTTTTTCATGAACTAAAATTTAATCAAGGTTTGCACAGTACATTTGGTTGTCTTTGCTTTAATTTTTAATCAAGGTTTGCACAGTACATTTGGTTGTCTTTGTTTTAATTTTGAATTGTTTTTCCTTTTTCTTGTTTGTTATAAGGATGTTCAAAAATGAAAAGTTGAATGAATAGTGTAATGAATACCTGTATAGTGTACAGCTGTTGCCTAGATTAAAAGACTGTTACTGTTACATTTGCCATATTTTTCTAACTTTTGAAAATAACTTGTAAACACAAATACCTCTTAAATACTAACTGTATTTCTAGTATGAGTAAGAACTTTTCTTATCTAAATACAATCTGTTTTTACCTAGTGGCAATAACACTAAGACCCATCATCAAATTGCTAATGCATATTTAAGTTTTTGGAGTTGGCCTCCAAAATGCACTAGAGCCCAGTGTTTATGCACTGCTTTTGGCCATCTTGTATATTTAAGCTGTCTTAATCCACAGCAGCCCTCACTTTTCTTTTCTTTTCTTTTCTTTTCTTTTCTTTTCTTTTCTTTTCTTTTCTTTTCTTTTCTTTTCTTTTCTTTTCTTTTCTTTTCTTTTCTT
>NC_034613.1:81045355-81067799 GCF_900095145.1 Mus pahari
TTCCTTCCTTCCTTCCTTCCTTCCTTCCTTCCTTCCTTCCTCCCTCCCTCCGTCCGTCCGTCTGTCTGTCTGTCTGTCTGTCTGTCTGTCTGTCTGTCTGTCTTTTTTGAGAAAGACCAGACTGCTCATTAATTTGTTGTCTCGGTGTTTCACATGCTGGGTGTATTCTAGATGTATTTAATTATTTCCTTGTGTTGTTGTTTACTTAGCTTCTTTATACCCATTGTTTACTATTAACACATCTACATTTTTTTATTTTATTTTTTTGATTTATTTTATTTTATTTTATTTATTTTTATTTTTTTTCTTTTTTTCTTTTTTCTTTTTTTCTTTTTTTTATTTTATTTACATCTACATTTTAAAATCATGGTTTTTCAGGAACAATTAACAGGAAAGTGTGGTAATCTCAGAGGAAAACTTGGAAAACCACTTAGTTGCTCAGCTCAGGTTAGAAATTGCCAGTCACCACTCTTTGTATTGTGACTCCAAGCAGCTCATTTCTCTGACTAAAATCAAAAAAAAATTTTAATCTATTCTGTGTTATGTTTCTTTTATAGTAATAAAATTCCCCTCCCTAAAAAAAAAAAAGTAGAATAATAGCGTGCAGTGGTGGCTCACACCTTTAGACCCAACACTTTGGTAGGCAGAGGCAGGAGGATCTTTGAGTTGGAGACCAGCCTGGCCTACAGAGGGCTGAATAGCCAAGGTCCAGAATAGCCAGGGCTACACAGAGAAACCCTGTCTTGAAAAACCAAAACAAACAAGCAAAAACAAAAAAGAATACTTCAGTTTTTCGGAGTTTAAACTATGTTAAATTTTAAAATTGAAAGATTCATTCTTAGTAAATCAACCTGAGATACTAGTCTGTAGCTGAATGGCATAAGCTTAGCATATGCTATATTCAGTCTTCAGCACCATCCAGTTCAATGTGAAACTGTGACTTGAGCTCCAGTGTTCAAAGATTAAGACAACGAAAAGGGGGCTAGAGAAATGGCTCAGTGGTTAAGAGTAATGGGTGCTCCTCTAGGGGACCTGGAGTCAATTCCTGGCATTCACATGGCAGCTCACAACTGACTGTAATGCCAGTTCCAAGGGATTTGCGGAACCAGACGTGCATGTGGTGCACATATATGTACATGCAGGCAAAATGCCCATGTACATGAAATAAATGAATCATTTTTTTAAAAGGCAACACAAAGGATGCTAATTATCTCAGATTTATTTTGGATCTAAAGATTAAACCCAGGACCATATGGATGCTCTACTACTAAACTGTATCCCCAGACTTAAATAATTTTGAGATTGATTACATGTTGTAATTACCCTTTGGGTATATTGAGTTCAGTAATTGAAAATTCACCTTTTGTGCTTTTAAAAATGTGAATACTGGGGCATGTAAAATTGTATCTTTTGGTTTGCATTTGTCATTTGGGTTATATTTTTATAATAGAAAAGTGCTCTGATGTTCAGGAAGTGAGTTTTCATTGGCAACTCTGAATAGACCTTTTCCATTGTCCTAACTCTCACCCTTTGGTTATGGTTGTATACAGTGTTAAAGAAGCCCTAGACCTAAAGATTTTATGGAGTGGTTAATGAATATAGCATGGATTTTTTTTTTCAGGATCCTTTTTCTGTCTTCTGGAAAATAAACACCTATACAAAGCTTTGGGGAGGAGCTCCTTCCTGAAACAGTAGCTGTCAGATCTGAGCAATGGCATCTTAGAAGGGAAAGTTCATTCAGTTTCTCGGGGAAGAAGAGCTCCACCCCATCCAGTCTCAGTGTCAGGAAGCTGAATGATGCCCTCTAGCTGGGTTGAAATCACTAGGTTTATTCCACTGCATTATTCTCCATAATCCTTTCTGAATTTTTCTCAGCTCAGCACACTGCTTCAATTTGTGCTGTGGCCAGTCACCACAGGCCAAGGCTTCCAGATTACCTGAGTTCCTCAAAGTCATCTGAATGTTTATTATAACACCGTATAGCATAGAGACACACAGACAACCATACATGGCGTTTTGTGTGTGCATACACATGTGTGTTTGTGCCAGGTTGTGCACTAAGTAAGTGTTTCCCACATAGACTCCAAATATTAATTCCCATTTTATAGGGGGGAAAAGGTTCAGAAAGGTTAGGAATATTATTCCTTTTTGTTTTTTGTTTTGTTTTGTTTTTTGGAGACACAGGTTTCTCTATGTAGCCCTGGCTGTCATGGAACTCACTCTGTAGACTAGACTGGCCTCGAACTCAGAAATCCTCTTGCCTCTGCCTCCCAAGTGCTAGAACTAAAGGCGTGTGCCACCACAGTGGCTTTAGAATCTTTCTTAAAGCTTCTAGACTAGTGAGAGTCCCTGGAGGTGCGTGATGCATGTTGATTCACCTTGGGTCATTTAGAAGTTATTAATAGGAATTTGAAATTCTAAAGTGCTAGCATGAACAACAACAACACCACCAAAAACTAAGAAATTCATAATCCTGAAAGAATATAAGGTATGAAAGCACATTTTTTACTATATAATTAAATCTAACAATTTCAGAATCTTCTTTTTAATTTAAATTTTTGTGATGCTGGGTGGGCGTTGGACCCAGGTCTTCACATATTATAAGAAGCACTCAACTATTGAGGTATATTCCAAGTTAGATAATGTCTTTTTAAAACATAGTTGTTTAAATCATGGTTTGTTTTTGTCTGTATCAGATCCTTAGTTTTGAAACTAAACTGTAATTTCAATTTTTTTTTTTTTTGGTTTTTCGAGACAGGGTTTCTCTGTGTAGCCCTGGCTGTCCTGGAACTCACTGTGTAGACCAGGCTGGCCTTGAACTCAGAAATCTGCCTGCCTCTGCCTCCCAAGTGCTGGGATTAAAGGCGTGCGCCACCACGCCCGGCGTAATTTCAATTTTTACTTAAGCATATATCTTTGGCATGTATTTTTTACTAGCTTTGGTGACCTTTGCATCCTTTAACAAAAAGATAAGGCCTGTTATCACAATGAATTTCAGTAAAGATTTAAATGTTAACAACGATAAGGCTTGGTATCACAGTGCATTTCAGTAAAGATTTGCTTTAGTTTTGTTTTGTGACAGGGTCTCATTTGGTAGCCCAGGTTTGGCTGGAACTCACTATATAGCCTAGGCTAGACTTGGACTTGAGTCAGTCCTCCCACCTTAGCTTCCTAAGTGTTACCATTACAATTGTGACCCACTCTACTTTGCTGGCTTTTTGTTTTCTTTTTCTTTTTTTCTTTTCCTCTTCCCTTTCCCTTTCCCTTTCCCTTTCCCTTTCCCTTTCCCTTTCCCTTTCCCTTTCCCTTTCTCTTTTCCTTTTTCTTTTCCTTTCCCTTTTCCTTCGAGATAGGGTTTCTATGTGTATCCCTGGCTGTCCTAGAACTTGCTCTGTGGAACATGCTAGCATAGAACTTAGTTATCTTCCTGCCTCTGCTTCTGGAGGGATAGGACTAAAGGCATGCGCCACTATGCCCTGCTTAAAGAAAAGAAACAATACTGGGTTTGTCAGATGGCTGAAAACCTGAGTTCCATCCCTGGGACCTAAATGGTGGAAGGAGAGAACTGACTTCTAAAAGTTGTCTTCTGACCTTCGCACATGCCATGGCATGCACATGTGTTTGCTTACATATACATAAATAGAATAAATTAAGTAATTTTGGCAAAATTACATTTTATACAAAAGATCTTATTGGTAACAAAATTGTTAAGTTATTGGTTAGAAACACATCTGTTGCTTTTTTTTTTTTTTTAAAACAGTGATATAGGTGGCTTACTCCTGTGATTCTAGTACTTGGAAGGCTGAGGCAGGAGGATTGCCTTGAGTTTGAGGCCAGCCTGAGCTATAGTATAGGATCTTGTTTCAAAAAAACAGAAAATAATGACAAAATAGTCTAGTGCCATGTTAACATTTTTTATTTTGGTGGTGCTGAGGAGTGAGCCGGGGCCTTCTACGTTCTAGGCAAATTCAAGTCCATATTTTAACATTTTTGAGCCTGGAACATCCTCATAAATTATAAATGTTCATAGGTAAGACTCAGCATGCCCTTGGCCCTCTTGATTCTATATTGATATAAATTAACTTCAAAATTATTAAGTCCTGTGAAGATAGAAAACCAGATTGGATCACCTTTCTATTTAGTTTTAGAGTTGATTTGAGTGGCTGTTTATTAAGGAAGCAGACAGTATAGATGTTTTCTGCTTTCCATCATGCTTATTTTAAGTACTTTGTTTTATGAACTGCCTCATGATATTCAGACTCCATAGTGTGCTTTTTTTTCCTTGTTGATTAAGCATAATTCACTGTTTTACCCCCAAATTGGATCTATATAAAATTTAAAAAAATTTTGTGTGCTAGCACACCCAAGGGCATATACTCTACCACTGGGCTATATAATGAGTCCCTAGAGTTTTTAAAATGTACAGCTAATGTTTTTAAGGAGAAAAGGTCGTAATATATATTTGTTGTATGTATAGACTTAGAATAGTACTTTTCTATCACTGATAATAGAATTAATCTTTATTTTTATAAAAGTTTAAGACTAATTACTACTTTAGGCTGGCAAGATGGTTCAGTGGGTAAAGGTGCTTGCTGCCTGATGACTTGAGTTCAATCCCTGGAACCTACATGGTGGAAGGAGAGTGTTGTCCTCTTGCCTTCACCCACATACAGTGGCATGTACATCTCCACATACATGTAATAGAGTTTTTACCACTCTGGGAATTTTGCTAGTTTAAAATATGCCTTTATTAGTGAAAATTAACTCGAGTCAGTAAAAAAAATAATGCTTCAGAAAAGCTTTCTAACACTTTGATGTTTTAAGACAGGATCTCATTCTAGCTAGCCCAGGATGGCTTAATTTGTGGCAGTTCTCCTGTCTTGGCTTTTTTGAATGATGAAATTACAGGCCTCTGTCATAATGTTCACCTAGAGTTAAAAGCCACAATTTGAGCCAGACATAGTGGGCACACCTTTAAGCCTAGCACTTAGGAGGCAGAGCCAGGCAGATCTATGTGATTTCAAGACCAGCTTGGTCTACATAGTTTCAGGATAGCCAGAGATATAAAGTAAGACTCTATCTCAAAAAACAAAACCAAAACAAAACAAAAAACCAAAAAACCTAAACCAAATAAAAACAGCAAACTTACATTTTGGTGTCTGGGGAAATAGCTCAATTGGTATAGTGCCATGCAAGTATAAGGACCCAAGTTTGATTCCCAGAACCCATGCGGGGGTGGAGGTGGAATAAAAAGCCCACTTTGATATTGCACATTTATAATCTGAATATACAGGAGGCAGAACCCTGCGCACTTGCTGGCCAGTCAGCCTAGGCTAATTTGCCAATTTTAGGCCAGTGAGAAATCCTGTTTCAAAAACAGGTGGATAATTCCAGAAGAATTGCATCCAAGGTCGATCTCTGGCCTCCACATACATATAAGCAGATACACTCAAAAATCAAAGCAACATTTTAAAACAAGGCTATACAGCATCCTAAAGTCACCTAGAAACTGGTAGAATTCAAGGACGAGAGTTTGAGTATCTGGCGTATACCTTAGAATATAGTAGCTGTCAGTGCTTTCCACTAAACAAACACTCATCCTCCACAGTTTCTCCATCAATGTAGTTCATGTACACAGCATTCAGTGGTCTGTAAAGACTGTTCTTGATCTCATGCTTGGGGTATGATATTCTCATTAATTGGAGTACAGTCCATGTAATAAAGTGAAGTTGTTATTCTTGCTCTCTGGAATCCCTTCATGTATGTTTTGGAACATGTTGACTAATCTGGTTCTTGTCTGAAGTAAAACTTAAGTCCAGCCACCAAATTGTTACTTGTAATTTTAACATTGTTTAGTCAAAACCTCCGAAAAGACTTTGTTTATATTTAATGACTTCAATTAGAGCTAGAATATGTAACTCTCAAAATTTTAGAAATACATAAACAGTGTTATAGTTGACAATAACCCATGTGTATATATATTGTATGTGCACATGTGTAATAAGTACTTGTGTATTATGTAGGAGTCTGTGTACATGCACATAGAGGCTAGAGGAGGATATCAGAAGTCTTCTATCACTTTCCACCTTAGATTTTGAGACAGAGTCTCTGCTAAACTTAAAGCTTGCCATTTTGGCCAGGCTGGCTGGCCAGCCACTGAGCTCCTGGAACCTGCTGTTCTCTGACCCCTGATGCTGGCCATATTGAGGTTTTTCATGGGTACTGGGCGATTTGAACTCAGACTTTCTTATATAGCCAGTACTCTTACCTATGAAGCCATCTCTAGCCCTGTAAAAAATATTTTTAAAGAAAAAAATTGAACATTTGACCAGAATTTCTAATAAGCTTGAGTTGTGCTTGAAAAAGTTTAAAATCATCTTCAGATGTTAAATAGTATTTATGGAGCTAGAATTTAAAATTGCTTATATGTGAACAGTTAGCTCATTTAGCCCTTTGAGTAAAAACAAAAATAGGTGGATTTTCTTTTGGGAACTAGGCCAATGTTAAGTGAGTTTTCTCAGTTACATCAGTCTCCTTTTTGCTAATCCTCACTCCCAGGCTCCATAGACTTAGATGCCTGGAATTAACCCATATTCAGTTTGAAAAAAATGAGCCACAGTGTTTTTTAGGCTTTAAAGTCTGCTGTGTATACAGAGTGCTTTTTTTCCCTCTGACTTGGATTCAGTTGGGCTTACAGTTTTTTCAAGATTGTCGGAAGCCTAGATGTTGACAGCTGTTAGAGCCTTGGGAAAAGCAGTGTGTTAGGGAGGGTGTAGTAAGTAGACAGGAATCTATGAAAACAGGAGTTTGAAAGTTGATGCTTGGGCCAGGCATGGTATGTGTGCCTTTAATCCTAGCACTCCAAAGGCAGAGGCAGGTAGATCTCAGTGAGAGCTAGGTCAGTCAGGGCTACGTGAGACACTGTTTTCAAAGAAAAAGCATTTCAGTGTCCCCTTTTCAATAAGAAAGAGGAAACAAAGTCAGGAGTATAAGGCCCTCTTTGCTGATATGGAATAGAAGTAACCCTTTTTAATAAATTGGAAGAGATGGTAGAAAAACGGAAAATGAAAGAGTTAAAGGGTAGACTGAATGTGTAGAGAACTTATCCTAGTGTGGAGGCACCTCTGGGTTCATTGCCATTGCTGGGAAAAGTTTAGAAACGGTCAAATGTCAAAATGACTGGAGAATAGGTTAGGAACTAGGGGAATGTTTATATTTTAGGCCTTGAAGTCTTTTATTTATTTTTTGTTTTTGTTTTGAGACAGGTTCTCTGTGTAACTCTGGCTGTCTTGGAACTCCCTCTGTAGACCAAACTGGTCACCAACTCAAGAGATCCACCTGCTTCTGCCTCTTGAATTCTGGGATTAAAGGTGTGTGCCACCACTACCTGGTTTGAAGTAGTCATTTTTAAATTTATTACTGAAAAACAAGGCACATTTCCCTAAGCAGCACTACTTTGTGACTCACTGAGAATTAAGTTTTCTTTCTTTACTTTTTTTTTTTTTTTGGCATAGGTCTCTCCATTTCATTTTATTTTAATTTTTCAAATTAATTTATTTTTAAACTCCATATTTTATTCCCCCTCATTCACCCTCTGACTGTTCCACATCCCATACCTCCTCCTCATATGCCTGTCTCTAATGGAGAAGTTAAGTTTTATGACTAAATCTTTTATTTGGCATTCTTGCTTCTCTCTCTCTCTCTCTCTCTCTCTCTCTCTCTTTATATATATATATATATGTATATGTATATAAAATTTATATAGTAGAGTGATTCTATAAATAGGAAAATATCCCTCAAGTTATAAGTTCTAGAACTTATTTGTGCTATTTAAATATTAGTACAATTACAGTAAAAACTATTAACGTGGGCTGGAGAGATGGCTCACAGAGGTTGAGAGCACTGACTGCTCTTCCAGAGATCCCGAGTTCAATTCCCTGCAACCACATGGTGGCTTACAACCATTTGTAATGAGGTTTGGTGCCCTCTTCTGGCATGCAGGCATATATGCAGGCAGAACACTCCATACATTATAAATAAATAAATCTTTTAAAAAGGAGAAAGAAAACAGCCTTAAAAAAACTATTAACTTTATTTTTATTTTTTAGCGTTCAGATTATTTAATCTTTAATCTGGTAGCTACTCGAATATTAAGAACTGTTTTTAAATGATTTCCTACCTTTATGCACGGTTTCTGACAGTGCTCTGTCATACTGAAGTTATAAAGAAATTAAAGCAATCCAGAGATGGTTTAAAGCATGTTGAATCATGAGTGCCCTCTAAATGTTAACTCTGCCATTTTAAGAGATGGGAGCATCAGCATAAAGTCCTGGAACCAGTCCCCTGATACAAAGAGCTGAGCAATCACAGTTACAACTTGAAAGGACCCACACCTAATCGGAATTTACTTTTCATCACTGTATTTTGTTTTTAGGACAAAGGTTTTATTTAATAAAAGGCATTTTACTTTTAGCTTTTTTGTTGTGTTTTTGTTTTTGTTTTTGGAGACAGGGTTTCTTTGTGTAGCTTTGGCTGTCCTGGAACTTGCTCTGTAGACCAGGCTGGCCCTCAACTCACAGATATTCACCTGATTCTGCCTCCATTCAGGGTATGCACCACCACTGTTGGGTGCATCTAGCTTTTTATTTCACATAAATATAAGCTTTAGTTCTGATCCTGAATATTTTCCGCTTCTGAGAGCAAAGCTCAGGGCCCTATGAATGCTAGGCTAGGACTTTTATCACTGAACCACACCCTTATCCCCCTGAAAATTTCATAAAGACTTTGACATGGTAGTTTTCTAGTACAACACATAAAAGACTACCCCAAATTTTACTAAGAAACAAAACTTTTATCAAATGAACCAGATATGGTGTCACTTCCTAGTACCTGGGAAGCTGCTGAGGTTAGGAGGGTGTACAAGACCAGACTAAGCTACATAGTTCCAGGCTAGCCAAGGTTATATAGTATGACCTTATCTCATAAAATTAGCCAATCATGGGCTGGTGAGATGGCTCAGCGAGTAAGAGCACCCGGCTGCTCTTCAAAAGGTCCTGAGTTCAAATCCCAGCAACCACATGGTGGCTCACGACCATCTGTAACAAGATCTGACACCCCCTTCTGGAGTGTCTGAAGACAGCTACAGTGTACTTACATATAATAAATAAATAAATCTTAAAAAAAAAATTAGCCAATCACTACCACCACCAAAACCCCAGAATGATATGAAATGGCAGTTGTGGTTTCTAAAAGATAAGATCTGTTTTTGCATAAGTCCCATGGTAGTACTGTATTTTTATTTTCAGAATTTCACTTTAGAAGATTGGATCCTGGTAGAGAAGTGAGGATGACATTTACAACCAAGATAAAAGCTTGCACTTGATACTTTTTTTTTTCAATCTTTTAATTAGATATTTTCTTCATTTACAATTCAAATGCTATCCCAAAAGTCCCCAATCCCCTCCTCCCACCCTGCTCTCCAGCCTACTCACTCCCGCTTCCTGGCCCTGGTATTCCCCTGTACTGGGGCATATGATCTTTGCAGGACATGATACTTTTTGCACCCATCATTCTGAGATTTAGGTTAGCATTTTTGGATGTAGGAAGGGTCAGAAGTATCTGTTCATGCAGCTAATGTTTCCTATAAGGAAGAAAACATCTACACTAGCGTGGTTCAGAGTCTCACACTGAAAGAAATATTAATACAGAACATTTTCTTTGGTGAAAATATATTAGACATTAACAATTATTTCATCACTGGGGGTGTATAGCTTAGCGGAAGAGAACTTGCCTATCATATCTGTAGCCTTGAGTTTGATCACCAGGACAATTGAAAACATGAAATAGCTGATAGCATCTTAAATTTGTTGTTTAAAAACCTAAGATTTAGACTGTAGTCAGTTTTGGTAGATATTTGAAATCACAGATTTTGAGCTAAATCTAGTAATATAATTATATTCCCTTTAATAATAGGGAAATGCCTAGTACATTACACGTTCATTCCACTTCTAAAAATTGCAGGTAATAAAAACAAGTTACCTTTTAAATTTGCTTATTTAAAAAAATGGATTGTATATTTTAAGAAGAAACAATTTTTACTCTGTTCTAATGACTAGCTGTTTCAACATTTTTATGGAACTACAATCAGAATTAATCCTTTGTCATATTTCTTTCCTAACTATGCATATATGTATACACACAATTAAATTGAAAAGAGGAAATGGCCAACTAAAGATTCAGACCACTGGTTTTTAAGAGGTTATACATATGTCCCTGGATTTTATATTAAAACAAAATGCTACTTGTATATAAATTTCTTAACTTATGAGAATAGGAAAGTGATAATCTTTCCAAGTATTAAAACAAGACAGCTTTTTATGAATAGAAAAGGAAAGTATTTCAAAACATGAAAGATATGTCATCCTTCCTATATTTGTTTTTTGAGAGCGCCTGATATACAGGTGGCTAAGCTGTTACATGAGGAATGAATGATGGGAGAAATGCCTCTTTTTATGAAATGATGAATCACATTTGTTTTGGGGTATGTCTCATCATGAATACACTTTTAAGGATTTCTTTCATGTGGTTTCATCCCTATATTTTTTTGTTTTAAAGTAGAGTGCATGTTTGTGCGTATAAAATTACTTAGGCCAAGATTTAGAGGCATTAATTTTAGCTCCACAATGAAAGAAGGAATTGGTTGTGTTTGTTGATATTGAGTACTTTTAAAAATCACAGCCTTAAGTAGTTTGGGGAAAAGAACAAAGCAGATACAGAACTTGCTTTGGCTGAAAGAAATAGGAACTAAATTTCTTTGGTTGGAAGATCTTTGAATTAGTTATTTCAAAAGGCATGAATTCTGTTATTGGGAACTTAGAGGCAGAACAGTTTGATTGAACTTAAACATAGAATTGAAGTGCATCTCTTAAGTTCTTTGGAACCCAGGTTTCAAAGGAGCACAATAGAATGAATGGGGAAGAGGACAAAGAAACTAGAAGATTGGGTATAAAATGCAAGACTGGAAAATGACTCCCAAAGCAGGTAAGCTAGGCCTGTTTGATGAGATCTCTAAGAGCCAGGGTTAGAATGTGTCAGGTCATCTAGCCTAGTCTTCTGAGACACTAGAATCCCCATCTATTGTTCCTGCTGGTAACCACAACTGAACTGCCTCCAGTAGCAGAGGGCTTATCGACTCCAGAGGTCCAGTTGTCCTGGTTTGGAAGAAATAGATATCTTCTTACTGATTCGTACAAAAGAAGGCTTTGATCCTTGTAAAAATTGCATATTCTGACCCCAATTCTAGCCTATATAGAAAGAATCAAAATGGGGTAGACCCCAGGAACTTGCTGGTAGTTGAGTATTGAACACATATACAGACCCCCATATGTGCTTTCAACTGTGGAAGAACTGATTTTTATTGTTTGAGGGTATGTGTAGCGGTCATTGCTTTTCCTCATTTAACACTTTGAACATCTGTCAGTACGTTATATTCACGTGCCATATATAAGCATTAAAAATAGTGGTATATACTATAGTTCATTCTGCTGCGGTTTTTTTCCTTTGAGATAGGGTCTCTGGCTAGCCTGAAACTTGTTATGTATATCTAGAACTCACGGAGGTCCATCTATCTCTTCCAAGTGCTAGGGTTAAAGGTATGTGCCACCTGAGGCTTTTCCTCTTTCTTGTTATTAATACATTAAGTAGTTCATGGGGGACAGATTTCACTTTGTCTTCTAGTTTTTACTTTCTCTAAACTGTTTAGTAGCTGGTATTTTGTAAAGTACCAGAATATATTACTTCATTCTTACAGTTTCATTCCATGAGCTTGTTTAACATCTCAATTCTGGATAACTCTCTGGGTACTGCATCAGTTTTTAAACTTTTTTCCCTCTTATCAGTGTGTTTTGCAATTAAAGAGTTACCACTATTATTCAGCCTCCAAGCCTTCCCAAGTTTCCTTGCAAAGTTTTCTTTTGAAAAAACTTGAAAGCTGCCTGTCTAGTATGCAAAACGTTTTCCTTTCTCACTCCAAACAACAAGGCTGCTTTCTGTAGAGGAGTAGTCTGTTAGCACATCACTAACCAAGTTTCTACTTCAGGGTTAGGTCCAAAGTAGGTTCCTCTCATTTCTACCTTACTCTACAGACTAACTGCTAATGTAGCAGCTGATGATTTTGATACATAGACGCATGACAGAAACCAATGTAAATCCTTTACACATTGGCTCTTTCAGTCATCTGCCACAGAGTTAAGAAGCATAGGCGCTAGTGCTACCCTAATAATAATAATAGGTGAGGAACAGGACTAAAACTCCAGGGTTGTACCGCTAATGTGTTCCCAATTCAGAACTTTTCTAAATTGAATTATTAATCTCCATACTGGATTGCTTGACAAGATGTTTAATCTCTATACTGGACAAACCTCTATAGTTTGGAAATTGTGTGGTACCCAGACCACTGGTTGTGCACATTAGATAACTTAAATATGTAACTTGAGATTTGTAGTTCTTGTTAATTTAGTTTTGTTTTTTTTTCTTTTCTCCTTCATCTTTCTGTCCATCCCTCTTTTCTTTTCTCAAGATAGGGTTTCCTGTAGCTCAGGCTGGCATCCATTTTACTATATAGCTGAATACGTTCTTAAACTCTTTATCTTTCTGACTGGAGGATTATAGCTTTCATCATGTTTAATTCTTGTTAACTTACTTGAGTATGGACTTTTAGTTTCAACAAATCAGTAAGGAAATGATAAATGGGTAAAGCACTCTTTTAGAGAATTTATAGAAAAGAGTGAATAGGAAAGGAAGATAGGAAAATACTCATTTTTGCTAATGAAATTTTAAACTACTATGTCTGCCCCCTGCTCCACATCTTCAGATACGATTTCACTAGGTAATCCAGGCTGGCTTTTACTCAGCCTTTTGGGATTAGATTCCAGGTATGTGCCACCATGCCTGGCTTAAAGTAGAGTTTTAATGGTTTTAAATTTTTTTCAGGGTACTAGGAACCAAACACAAGGCTTACATATGCTAGGCAAGTGCCCTTCCATTGAGCTATATACTCCCAACTCTTTGAGACCTGTTTTAAAAGTGGATTTTAAAAAAAATAAGTCTGATACATGATAAACAACCAAAAATATTTGTGAAATTCCAGAGAGAGTCAGTATTAACATAGATAAACATGCATAAGTGCATTTAATTGTTGTAGTGCCAGGGTACTGTTCTTTAGAAAGTGAGCAGAACCTTAGTTGGTAGGTTGGTAGATGCTTGGCTGGCATTCAGGACCTGAGCTCAGTCCTCAGTACCAATAAAATAACTGACTGAATATTTTGTGAGCATTTTCCATGTTAATAAATAATAATGTTATCCTTAGTAAATGTTATTTAAGGACTTTTCTAAAACAGAATCACTATCCAATTTTTTTTTTTCATAAGAGATTGAAGCTCAGGTTTTTTCCCTCTGGTTCTTCACTGGCATTTTTATGTTTATTTTTTGGTTTTTCGAGACAGGGTTTCTCTGTATATCCCTGGCTTTCCTGGAACTCACTCTGTAGACCAGACAGGCCTCGAACTCAGAAATCTGCCTGCCTCTGCCTCCCGAGTACTGGGATTAAAGGTGTGCGCCACCATGCCCGGCCACTGGTGTTTTTAAATGTGAAGTAAAAGTAGTAAAAGATTGGGCATCTTCTTCATATTTTTCCTTTAATCATTCATTTATATTTTCTAAATGTCTTTTTAAAGATTTATTTATTTATTTTATGTATGTGAGTACACTGTTGCTGTCTTCAGTCACACACACTAGAAGAGGGCATCAGATCCCATTATAGATGATTGTGAGCTACCATGTGGTTGCTGGGAATCGATCTCAGGACCTCTGGTAGAACAGTTAGCGCTCTTAACCACTGAGCCATCTCTCCTGCCTCCCTCATTTACAGTTTTTATTTGCTGAAATTTTCTACAATTATTTTGCTAGAAAGAATTGAGCTGACTGTAGTTATTGTCATCCCAGTAACTGATTTTTTTTTTTTTTTTTGAGACAGAATTGTATGTAGCCCAGGCCGGCTTCAGATTTTCTATGAAGTAAAAGATTACCTTGCAGTTAGTTCTGAGCCCCTTGCTTCTCCTTCCCAAGTGCCGAGATCACAAAGCGTGCACCAACACACCAGGCATGACTCGTAGGTTTTGTTTGTTTGGTTGGTTTTATTTGTATGTTTGGTTTTGTTTTTTTTTTTTTTTAAAGATAGGGTTTCGCTGTATAGCCCTGACTGTCCTGAAACTTGATTGTAGACCAGGCTGTCCTCAGACTCACAGAGATCCACCTGTCTCTGCCTCCTAAGTGATAGTTTTTGTTAAAGACAGTTATAGTTTTTTTGAGAAGAATCATTAGGCCAGTCTCTTGCTATTTTTTTTAAATTAATGCATATGTTAAGGATTTTTTAAAAAATAATAAATTTTTATTGGTATATATTCATTGAATACAATAATGGGTTATGTAAAGATGTGTACACAAACATATGCCTTTTTTCTATTTTTCTAAAATCTTTTTTATTAGATATTTTCTTCATTTACATTTCAAATATTATCTCCAAAGTCCCCTATACCCTCCCCCGCCCTGCTCCCCAACCCACCCACTCCCGCTTCCTCGCCCTGGCATTATTCCCCTGTATTGGGGCATATGATCTTCGCAAGACCAAGGGCCTCTCCTCCTGTTGATGGCCGACTAGGCCATCCTCTGCTACATATGCAACTACAGACACGAGCTCTAGGGGTACTGGTTAGTTCATATTGTAGTTCCACCTACAGGGTTGCAGCTGCCTTCAGCTCCTTGGGTACTTTCTCTAGCTCCTCCATTGGGGGCCCTGTGTTCCATCCAATAGGTGACTGTGAGCATCCACTTCTGTATTTGCCAGGCACTGGCATAGCCTCACAAGAGGCCGCTATATCAGGGTTCTGTCAGTAAAATCTTGCTGGCTTATACAACCACCAAACCCAGACATATTGCATATGCCAGCAAGATTTTTTTTCTAAAACAGAATAGAAGCTGTATTCCTGACATGCTGGAAATTATATGAACTTCAGAGTAAAGTTGTCTTTAGATCCCAGATCTACCATTTTTAGATATATAAATAGTTTGAGCAAGCCACTTAATATCCTAAGCCTCAATTTTCTTAGCAGGAAATCAGGGATTGTTACTGTTCTTTCACAGGTGGAATAATTTAGCAAGATCTACACATGCAAAGTACCCAACACAGCTACTGTTTCCCATCTTCTGGAATTAGACAAGCTGTTCTGCCTTTGCTAGTTTAGTGAAGCCCATGGAGAGAACCTCCATATTAAAGAAATGGTCTTATTTGCATAAATGAAATGCCTGGAATTACAGAGGAAATCAGTTATATTAAATACAGTTAAGAAAACATTTAACTTTGATTGCTTATTGTCTATCATTTTGGACTTATCTGAGAGAATTAATGATAGGATAGATTAGTGAAAGAAACCTAAGAAGGGAGGAGAAAAAAATCTCATTTGCCTGCTTTTGACTTCTTGAGCTATCATTTTGTGCTTCCAACAGACTCTCAGAAGTTTCCTCATTCAGCACCCTGCCAGGGGATTGAATACCTTTCCTAAGCTGGCTGCTTTTCTCATATTGATAATCTACCACTTTGGTGTAAAACCTCAAGTTTAAATCCACAAATCACATTAAAGTTTTCACTTTTCTACTTTGTTCAGTATCAAATTAGTCACGGACTTCTGTAGACTTGTTTGCATTGCTGAAGAAGGCACCCACGACCTTGCCGCAGAGTAGGCAAGTACTCACTACTAAGCTCCATCTCTTGCCCTCATCGTAAAGGTTTTCTCTCTCTCCACACTGTTACATTTCTCCTGTCCAAATTTAAGATCCTCTTCCTGCATCCTTGTCATTAACAAGCAGGATCTCTCCACCCCCCGCACTGGTTTCTAGCATCCTCTTTTACAAAGTAGTTCTTGGGTATTTTGGTTGATTTGGTAAGTTCTTACACCTATATCTAAAGTTCCACTATAGAGAGATGTGTTCATACTTGTAAACTGATACTGTTGACAAATTTATGTTTTCATTTTTATAAATATATCCTGTTTTTTTTTTGAGGAAATAAACCACTTCTCCCACTTACCTTAATATTTCCCCATAGTGCTAAATACAGCACTTAAATGTCTTGAAAAATCTTGATAGTAGCCATCTCAGGGTAGTTCTAGTTCCAAAAATAGTAAGGAAAAGTTTGCTGAATTATTACTGTAGGAATCATTGCTGTCATACTAAGTCCCCCTTTTTGTGCTTCCCCCCAATTTTTATTAGATATTTTCTTTATTTACATTTCAAATGCTATCCCAAAAGTCCCCTATACCCTTCCTCCCCCCCTACCCTGCTCCCCTCCCCACCCACTCCCACTTTTGGCCCTGGTGTTCCCCTGTGCTGGATCATATAAAGTTTGCAAGACCAAGGGGCCTCTCTTCCCAATGATGGCCGACTAGGCCATCTTCTGCTACATATGCAGCTAGAGAATCGAGCTCTGGGGGTACTGGTTAGTTCATATTGTTGTTCCACCTATAGGGTTGCAGACCCCTTCAGCTCCTTGGGTACTTTGAGACAGGGTTTCATTGTAGCTGTCTTAGAACTTACTTTGTAGACAAGGCTGGCCTTGAACAGACAAAGTCTTTATGTAAAAAAAATCTAGGAATTATATATGTATGTAAAGTTTTCACTAACTCACCACCACAACTTTCCAAATGATGCAGGTGAGATTGTTTTATGTTATATATTATCATTAGTTAAGAAAACTGCAGATGTGTTTTTTTCTACTGTGAAGCCCTGTGTTTGAACTTATCCCCACTTGTAGCCTAGGGTCTAACCTTACAATAGGTATCTGGTATACTTTTTCCATAAATCTTGTTCTATTTAAAAATTAGCTTGTGCCTTAAACAAAGATTGTTTACTTTTAAAGACTTGGGAACATATATATGTGATTCTAAATGCAAGTTATAAAAATAATTGCAATGAGAAAGCTTTGTAGAAAACAAAGTAGATAATTTCGCTAGGAAACAGTTTTAGCAAAGGAGTCTTACAATAATATATGGATCATTTAGTAGGCATAAATAGTTTGATTTCTGTTTATGCTTTATCTTTTGGTTGAATATTCTTACTTGTATTCCTAGGTTAAAACATCAGAATTTTATAGATACTCCCGACAGCTCCGATATGAAGTTGACCAAGCATTGAATTACTTCCAAAATGTTCACCAGCAGCCCTTGTTGGACATGAAATCAAGCCGTATTCGTTCTGCCAAACCCCAAACTACAGTATTCCGAGGAATGATTGGACATAGCATGGTTAATAGTAAAATACTTCTGTTAAAGAAACCAAGAGTCTGGTGGGAACTGGAGGGCCCCCAAGTACCTCTAAGGCCAGACTGCCTTGCTATTGTCAATAATTTTGTATTCCTGCTAGGTGGAGAAGAACTGGGCCCTGATGGTGAATTCCATGCCTCTTCGAAAGTGTTCAGGTATGATCCAAGACAAAATTCTTGGCTGCGTATGGCAGACATGTCTGTACCCCGTTCAGAATTTGCTGTTGGTGTTATTGGAAAGTTTATTTATGCTGTAGCAGGCAGAACAAGAGACGAAACTTTCTATTCAACAGAAAGATATGATATCACTAATGATAAATGGGAATTTGTAGATCCTTATCCAGTTAACAAATATGGACATGAGGGGACAGTGCTCAATAACAAGTTGTTTATCACTGGAGGAATTACTTCATCTTCCACATCTAAACAGGTGTGTGTGTTTGACCCCAGTAAAGAAGGGACTATAGAACAGCGGACCAGGAGAACTCAAGTAGTCACCAACTGCTGGGAGAATAAGAGCAAGATGAATTACGCCAGATGCTTTCACAAGATGATCTCTTATAACGGCAAGCTTTATGTCTTTGGTGGTGTCTGTGTGATCTTGAGGGCCTCTTTTGAATCTCAGGGCTGCCCTTCCACAGAGGTGTACAACCCAGATACCGATCAGTGGACCATCTTGGCCTCCATGCCAATTGGTAGAAGTGGTCATGGTGTGACTGTGCTGGACAAACAGATAATGGTCCTTGGAGGCCTTTGTTATAATGGTCATTACAGTGATTCCATTCTCACCTTTGACCCAGATGAAAATAAGTGGAAAGAAGATGAGTACCCTCGGATGCCCTGCAAGCTGGATGGTTTACAGGTGTGCAACCTCCATTTTCCGGACTATGTACTGGATGAGGTTAGGCGTTGCAACTGATGCCATCTTTCTTCCTAAAATGGAAAAGGCAAATAAAGCATTTGTGATACAGTAGTTTAAAAGCATAAAGAAACCTCACCAGTTTTACTATCAAAGCCATTGGTCTAATATTGTAAGTTTTCATTCTGTGCTAGCATCTTTCTTTTCCTTTCAGTGGCCTCAGATTCATGCAATAAGTTCATTTGAAGCACTAGCTCTTGAAACTACTTCCAAAAGCAGTTTATACACTGCTCCACTTACCTGGGAAGTTGATTTTCTGCTTTAAACATTTCTTTCAGATGTTAGTGTAGGATTTGTGCATTGTCTAAGAGAAGACCCAGTAAGTGTCACTGGATATGATTTCAGTCCCTTTATTTGAACTCTTTGGAAATTATTTTAGTCTGCTATATGTTTTGGTTTATTATTTAAAAGTTTAAAACTCTTGACCTTTTTGCATGGCTTTTTGCTGAAAATGCAAAAATTTAAATTTTCTACAAAAGTTTTTTATATCAGAACACTATTTCTAAGCTGCCTTCTCTTATGTGCATTGCGTTAGTGAAAGCATACCCGCACTCATATACACCCTATAATATAGAAGGCACACTCCTTTTACGCGTGGTTAGGATTCTATATTTTTAAGCTAGTGCACTTGCACAGACAGTTCGCCATACTTGTTGAAATTTAGATGTAATGTCTTTAATGTACTAATGTTTTTAGAAAGTTAAAATAACTGGAGTCCTCATTTGGTATCAAAGTAGTCTTATCGTCAGTCCATACTGGTTCAGTAAAATTTGAACTCATAGTTCTGAAACATGTATGGCTTTACAAAAACTAATGTTTGGCATTTTGTTTTCAAAACTAAACATTAATATTTCGTGTCAATGTATACTTTTTCTTGTATAAAAATGTTTTTCTTTGCAGTCCATTTAATGTTGGTTGCCCTGTTTTAATGAGAATCGGAGCGGTCTGTGTCAAGCTCTGACCCTGCATCATACACGCACTTTTAAAGAAAAGTTAGGTAATACCACACTCCTAAGTAAAAGCCCCTGAAAAGGAAGGGCAACTCCCACTGTTTCTCTCTAGGCTGCTGCAGGTGTTGGATGTGGGCCAGCACGTCCTCCACTGTGAACTGAGTTTTGACTGAGAGGTAAGGAGTTATAGTGAGTGGTATTACTCATTCCTTACCTTTCCGTCAAAGGATCTGGCTTTGGTTGTATCTGCTTGTTCAGTTTGTACAGAAATAGTCTGTGGCACTAGGGAGATGTCAACACTCAATGTGGGGTTTTAATTTTTGTTTTTTTTTTTTTAAATTTTTATTTCTTTAGTTTTTGGAAGCTACTAGCATGAAGGATAGTCACCAGAAAGTTTGGAATGAGTCTCAAATAGCTGTTTTAAAGGCATTTATAATAATAAATGGTTTAGGATTAGCTGTACACTCTTTAAATGCGAAGGAAGGAAATATAGCTGAAAAAAATGAAACAAGAATGATATGTAAGTGGATCATTCAAATTGATGCCCTTGACGGCCCTTTCTTGTGAGTAGTCTGTGTGTGAGGAAAGCTGACCCTGGCATAGCTTGCCAGGTCTCTGATTTTGGTGCAATATTGCAATGCCTTCTATATGGCTGCTATTGTATAAATTTTTCTAGTTACTTTGTTTTGTTTTACTTTTGCTGCTGGCACCATTGAATATAAAATGGAAGTGTGAAATTATGGAAATGTGAAGATTTTGGTTTCTTCTTCTTCCCCTCTCCTCACACTGCAGTTCATAGTGTGAGCAAAGCCTGATTTTCAAAACTGTAAAACCAGAGGTGTTAGAGTTTTAGAAAGTGTCAGGTATACAAGTAGCTTTTAAAAAGGAAAACCTTTTTTTCCCTTCAGGAATCAAAATAATGGCTTCTTTTGTATATGATTCTTCCATTTTTCATTAGGTGGCCTTTCATTTATTTCTGATTTCTGAAAATAAAAATTGTTATTTGAGTTGCCCTTAGAATGTGGGTAAAAAGTTTTTTATTTTAAAAGTAAGTTTATTTTGTTTTTGGAAACTATAAATTAGGTTAGCCATCTTGTTTTTTACTTAGAAATTTACATGTGTTGCTTTAAATAAAATAATATCTTCATTATTTGCCTTGATATCTTTTGCTGGAAATGACCAAGAAGAGGCCATGAGACAGGGTACCCATATCAAAGGCTTTATATTCCAGGGGCAGTTCTCTGTAATTGCTTTGTTACAACTTCATAGTCCTGTGTAGGTTAACATCTGCACAAACAATTGAATATTCTTGCTCTTCCATTTTGAAGATACAAGGCCAAGGTCAACGATTGTTTCAGAAAATTCATGAAATCTTAACTTGAACTAATTCTGGGTTCAGCTTCAAGTAAGTCATGTCTGACTATAATCTTAGCAGTGACCAGTTGTGAGCTTTAAGACTAGTTGCTATTGCTTGGGTTCAGAATGTATGAGGAAACTAGTTCTAATTTAGATTATAAATCCATAAATAACTTTACATTCCCTTTTAAAATTATGGTTTAATAGCTGCAAGAGATTTATTTTTGTTATACTAAACTATGGAAAATTTCTCATAGAGTTTTTTCAAGCTTTTCTGTGCTTCATTTGGAACTACTTTGTCTATATTCATTGTATATGACCAAGGTTGTCATTTTGGAAAAAATCAGTAAGTGGTTTGAAACTATATGGTATAACTGTTAAGATCTTTAAAGTGTCATCCTTTATTTCACATTTTAAAAACTAGACTTCACAAAAAGTAGCTGATTTTTTTAACGGTATTTTACCTGACACCACTTATTATTATTACTTTTTCACATGTCTTTGACCTTCTAAGTTTTGATGTTAAAGAAAATCCTTGCACTACAGGCTTTTCATAAAATACAAGATTCTCACATTGAAGGTTTTGTATCGGAAGAAATGCTACTGGTTTCTAAAAGGCAAAGAATTATAGAATGATTAGCGTTTCTTTTCTTTTCTTTTCTTTTTTCTTTTTTTTTTTTTTTTGTTTTTTTTAGACAGGGTTTCTCTGTGTAGCCCTGGCTGTCCTGGAACTCACTCTGTAGACCGGGCTGGCCTCAAACTCAGAAATCCGCCTGCCTCTGCTTCCCGAGTACTAGGATTAAAGGTGTGTGCCACCATGCCCGGCTTATGATTAGCATTTCTTGATAGCTTTTCCTGTGTTGTCCTCATTGCTTTGCTTTGTGTGTTACTCTAATTATGAATACTTACTGAGCCCTTCACATATCTTTTTTAAAGCAGCACCTTTGGACACCTCATTCTGGGAAGCTTGCTTGAATCACAGTAAAGAACACACACACTTGTGTGGGAAGAAGTAAAATGGAGAGTTTTGTCTTAATTACATGAAACTAAGCTTTAAAATATTTTATAACAAATTATTTGAGCTGCATAATCTAAACATGTCGAACGTTTTGTGGGACTATTTTTATATATGTATATGTGGGTGTAGGTCATAACATTTCAGTTTATAATATAAATTGTTATTTCAGTTTATAAGCTATCTCTCAAAAGAGACTAGCTCTCTTGAGAATACATAATTTAAAGTTTGAGACTGAAGTAAAACACCATAAACAATAGTGTAAATTAGAAATACTGGAGGGCTACAGAGCAGGGAAACTGCTAGTGCCGGTTTTCTTGTTTCTCTACTAGGTTTTCAGTTCTTGTTTTGTTTTTGTATTCTAAACATTTTGACTGATCACACATTTGTTTAATTTCATTTAGAGTTGGTTTGGGAATAAATATCTTCTAAAAAGAGATTTATCTTAAAAATTAAAATCCCCCTCTAGTAAGTTTCTAAGAGTTTATTACTTCAAATACCCTATAGGCATAGACAGGAATAGATCATTCATGGGAATCCCATCCTTTCCTTGTATCAGTATAACTCCCTCTGTTAGTAGCCTTGAGAAGGCCAGCAGCTCTGTTCCGTCCTAAAATATATTTGGGCTTTCTTTTGACTTCTTTGGGAATAGCTGCATTAAAAGTTACTAATCAGTAGATCGTTAAGGACTGGGGGTGACTTTCTGAAGGAATGTTCTGAAGAGGTGACCAGAAAGCTTCTCTTCTCTTCTCTTCTCTTCTCTTCTCTTCTCTTCTCTTCTCTTCTCTTCTCTTCTCTTCTCTTCTCTTCTCTTCTCTTCTCTTCTCTTCTCT
>NC_034613.1:81067914-81071902 GCF_900095145.1 Mus pahari
CTCCCCTCCCCTCCCCTCCCACCTTCTTTTCTTTTCTTTTCTTTTCTTTTTTCTTTTCTTCTTTTCCTTTATTTTCTTTTAACCTAACTTGTATATGCCCTATGCTCTTGGACATACTTTGTCTATAGAAAAATATTTCGACCTTTAGGTACCTTTGGGGCCAGTAGTCAAATAATCCTAGGGCCTATATTAAAGTCTTAGAATGATTTAAGGTTTGCCTTTTATACATGTTTTGAAAGCCTTTACATTTTTTTGTCAGGTAATTTTTTTTCCCAAGCCGTGGATATAATCTATTCAACATGTTTATGCTATCCATTCTGTTTTTAAATTGAAAAAAAGTTAAAAGTGTTTATGAAGAAAAGTTTAAATAAAATATTTTTAATCTTTAAAACTATGTCTTTAACTGATTATTTAGTCCTTCACATTTAAGTCACTAATAACTTAATAAAGAGTATGTTTTGTTATGCTTCAACATGTCAAGAAAAGTGATCTGTTTATACCAATGATTTCAGCAGAACATTCAAACGAGAGCATCAGAGTGAAATAATTTATGGGAATGATATAACAAAGCCAAGTAGTTAGAGTTGGCCACTAACAAGAGTTTTGCGGTTTTATAGAATAGAAACAATAGAACTAAGAAAAAGCATATACAAGCCTCAACTTCAGTTGGTGAATTTTAGGTGTTCTCTGACTTGTTTCTTTTATTGTTCTTAAAGGTATTTGATACCTTAGGTAAAGGAGTTAGATATGTGCACACACACACACACACACACACACACACACCCCTATCTTTCACATGGACCCCTAAGAAACCTTAGCAGGATTCCTGCAGACCTGAATCACTCAGATCATTTTCCAACTTTAATCTCCATCACTTCCTGCAGTCTGTTCTTACATAGTTCCTGTATCTTTCAGTGTTCATCTTCTCCAGCCTAATATTGTCTTTCCATTTCCCTGACTGTCAATCCACTTATTTTATGAAGCCCAACTCAAATGCTTTTGTGATGGTTGAAGGAGAAGTCTCCTGATGATCTTGGGCATTTGAATACTTGGTCTAAAGGGGAGGCTTAGGTATGTGGTCTTGTTGGAGGAAGTATGCCAAGGAGGACAGTCTTTGAAATTTCAAAAGGCTTGCCATTTTGAGTGAGTTCTCTTTCTTACTTGTGATAGAGGTAGAAGCCCTCAGCTCTCAGTTTCTCCATTCATATGTCTGCTGCTTGTGCCCTGTTATCATGGACTCTAATGCCTGGGACAGTAAGCTCAAAATTCGTCTATAATTTTCTTTAGTCATGGTATTTTAGCACAGCAATAAAAAGTAACACACCTCCCCCCTTGAAACCCATATTTCCATCCATTGAATTAGTTGTGTCTTCTATACACTACATATTTGGATCTCTGATTTCATTCATTTTGTACAATAGTCTAGTATAAAATTCTTTCTCCATGCCTAGATCATAGTCTCTTTAAGTATACCTTCTCTTACTACCTTGAATGAAAAGACCATTAGGGCTAGCCTGTTAGAATGTTCACAGTGAACCCTGAGCTCAGTGTTTATTGTGGCATGGCAGGTTCCATGTAGGTTACAGGCAAATGCAGTAGGGAGTCAGATGAATGAGAGGTTAGAGTTCCCAGGGTTTTAGCTCTGTTTTCTTTATCTGCACACTTCCTATACAATCTTAGCCATGCCTACAGCTTCCCCTCCAACTTTAATTCTGTTTTTAAATCTGCATTTCTTGGGAGGCAGAGGTGGGTGGATTGCTCCATGAGTTGAAGGCCAGCAGCCTGCACTACAAAAAGAGTTCCAGGGCAGCCAGGACTACACAGAAACCCTGCCTTGAAAACCAACAAAGCAAACCAACAAAATCCATGTATTTCTCAACTCAGAGGTCCAGCCATCTCCTGAATATTCCTCATGTGTTTCTGAACATTCCTCATGTGTTTCATTGGCACATCAAACTGAACATGTTTGATTATCTCCTTTATTAGTTACCTTGTTATTGATGTGATAAAATACTGTGGCCAAAGGCAATTTAAGTAAGAGAGGTTATTTTGGCCTTTGGCCTATGGTTCTATAAGGATGAGTGTCCATCATAGCGGAGTGCTATGGCAGCAAGCAGTCATGGTGGCAGGAGCAGGAAGCTAAGAGCTCATATCCTCAAATGCAAGCATGAAGTAAAAGAGAACAGGCAAAAATAGACTTTTTTACTCCTTTTTTTTAAAAAAAAATTGGATATTTTCTTTATTTACATTTCAATTGTTTTCCCCTTTCCAGGTCTCCCCTTCAGAAACCCTCTGTCCTGTTTCCCCCTCCACCTGCATCTATGATGGTACTCTCCCACCCACCCACCCATTCCCTGAGTTTGATTATTTGCTGCCATCTACTCCTCTTGGGTGAATTTGCTTCATTTTGTTCTAGAGCTTTTAGTTGTGCTGTCAAGCTGCTAGTATATGCTCTCTCCAGTTTCTTTTTGGAGGCACTCAGAGCTATGAGTTTTCCTCTTAGGACTGCTTTCATTGTGTCCCATAAGTTTGGGTATGTTGTGGCTTCATTTTCATTAAACTCTAAAAAGTCTTTAATTTCTCTCTCTCTTTCTTTTTCTTTTTCTTCTTTTTCTTTTTCTTTTTTGAGACAGGGTTTCTCTGTGTAGCCCTGGCTGTCCTGGAACTCACTTTATAGACCAGGCTGGCCTCAAACTCAGAAATCCGCCTGCCTCTGCCTCCCAAGTGCTGGGATTAAAGGCGTGCGCCACCACGCCCGGCAAGTCTTTAATTTCTTTATTCCTTCCTTGACCAAGGTATCATTGAGTAGAGTTGTCCAGCTTCCACGTCAACATTGGCTTTCTATTATTTATGTTGTTATTGAAGATCAGCCTTAGTCCGTGGTGATCTGATAGGGCGCATGGGATGATTTCAATCTTCTTGTATTTGATAAGGTCTGATTTGTGACCGATTTTTATAGTCAACTTTGGAGAAGATACCATGAGGTGTTGAGGAGGTATATTCTTTTGATTTAGGATGAAATTTTCTATAGATGTCTGTTAAATCCATTTGGTTCATAACTTCTGTTAGTTTCAATGTGTCTCTGTTTAGTTTGTGTTTCCCTGATTTGTCCATTGATGAGAGTGGGGTATTGAAGCCCCCTACAATTATTGTGTGAGGTGCAATGTGTGCTTTTAGCTTTAGTAAAGTTTCTTTAATGAATGTGTCTGCCCTTGCATTTGGAGCATAGATGTTCAGAATTGAGAGTTCGTCTTGGTAAATTTTTCTTTTGATGAGTATGAAGTGTCCTTCCTTATCTTTTTTGATCACTCTTGTTTGAAAGTTGATTTTATTCGATATTAGAATGGCTACTCCAGCTTGTTTTTTTGGGACCAGTTGCTTGAAAATTGTTTCCAGCCTTTTACTCTGAGATAGTGTCTGTCNTTGACACTGAGGTGCACTTCCTGTATGCAGCAAAATTCTGGGTCCTGTTTACATACCCAGTCTGTTTTTCTTTGTCTTTTTATTGTGGAATTGAGTTCATTGATGTTAAGAGGTATTAATGAATAGTGATTGTTGTTTCCTATTACTTTTGATGTTATTTCTTATGTTTGTGTGGCTATCATCTTTTGGGTTTGTTGAAAGAAGAATGCTTTCTTGCTTTTTCTAGGGTGTAGTTTCCCTCGTGTAGGCATTTTCCAACTATTATCCTTTGTAGTGCTGTATTTGTGAAAAGATGATTGTGTAAATTTGGTTTTTGTCATGGAATGTCTTGTTTTCTCTGTCTATGGTAATTGAGAGTTTTGCTGGGCATAGTAGCCTGGGCTGGCATTTGTGTTCTCTTAAGGTCTGTATAACATCTGTCCAGGATNTTCTAGCTTTCATAGTCTCTGGTGAGAAGACTGGAGTAATTCTAATAGGCTTGCCTTTTATATGTTACTTGACCTTTTTCCCTTACTGCTTTTAATATTCTATCTTTATCCAGTGCATTTGTTGTTCTGATTATTAT
>NC_034613.1:81073104-81086340 GCF_900095145.1 Mus pahari
ATGTGGTTGCTGGGATTTGAACTCTGGACCTTTGGAAGAGCAGTCGGGTGCTCTTACCCACTGAGCCATCTCACCAGCCCTGACACTTCATTCTTAGCCTGAGATGAATCTAAGAATCCCCACTCTTCATAATGTATACAAACATCACTGATCTCCTAGGGATACTTTTAGGCCTGTGATTACATCCATCTCCCATTATGTCTCCTGGTGACCAGGCTCTCCCTCGTTCTTGGCTTTTTACTCTTAAAGGCCACTCCAGGAACAGGATTTCGTACAGCAAGGCCACACTTACTAAACCTTTCCAAATAACCATCTGGTGATGACCAAGTGTTCAAATGCCTGAGACTATGGGGGACATTTATGTTTCAAATGTACTGCATTCCCTCTTTTTCATACCTGGATTTCCCTGGATCGTGTGGCTCTGCCATAGCCTGTGTTAGTTCAAGGCAGAAATCTGAGTGGCCTGTTTTTACACAACAGACAAGTTTTCTGTCACCCATCTCCAGGTTTGTTTTTTTGTTTGTTTGTTTTTGTTTTGAGACAGGGTCTCACTGTGTATTTTGGGCTAGCCTTGAACTCTAGATAATCCTACTTGAGCCTTCCTCTTGCTGGGAATACAGGTCTTCCATCATACTTGTCTCTTGCCACTGTCAACTCTCAGCCATCTTCTTAAGCCATACTTGGCTGGTTCCATCCTGAAATTTCTGACCAGCCTCCATAATTCTCTTTTATACAGTGCTGCCAGAGAGTGCGCTCTAAAGCCAAACCTGATCCTCAGATTGAACTTTCTTCAATGATCGCCCTTTATCTTAAGAATAAGACCCAGCTCACTAGTGTGTCTCAGAAAACCTTTTTGTCCCTCCTGCCCTCCCTGTGGGGATGGAACCTTGCACTTGCCAGACAAGAGCTCTACCACTGAGCTGCATCCCCAACTCCCTGGTCAGTGCTGTATATCTTATACTAAGTATATAGCTATGCAAGCCACATGGGTTTCTGAATAGGTCATGCTTTCACAAGCCTCCTTGCCTTTCCACCCCACCCTTTCCTCTCTTGGTTCACCCTTTTTTTTTTTGTCTTCATAAACCAATCTTGGCAACAAACATTTTATCTTCTTTTTAAAATGTCTGGGGCTGGTGAGATGGCTCAGTGGGTAAGAGCACCCGACTGCTCTTCCACAGGTCCGGAGTTCAAATCCCAGCAACCACATGGTGGTTCACAACCATCCGTAACAAGATCTGACTCCCTCTTCTGGAGTGTCTGAAGACATCTACAGTGTACTTACATATAATAAATAAATAAATCTTTAAAATGTCTGCCGTTAAGTGTTACCGTGGCACCTTGTGGATTCCTACACTTTACCTTTTCTGATACCTGATGCCTTCTCTATTATACCCTTTACACTAAGGACAAATCCTGTCCTTTTTGTCTAATAAGAATCTGACTGGCACATGGTAAGTCTCCAATAGAATTAGACCCCAGACTATTGGAGGAGTACCAAGAAGATGCTCCTGGTGTGGACAGGGTTGTATCTGCAAAGGTTGACTTCCCTGAAGAGTCTCCATTCATTTCTCCTGCCACTGCTTTCATGACTAGAAGGCTGATATGTATAGCTGTCACAGCTGTCAACAGATACTTCCCTTGACATCCCAGTAAAACATGGAAAGTGCTTGGCAAGACTTCAGTCTCACAACCTGGGGGGAGAAAATGCTCACCGATCTCAGTAAGGTTGGGAATCGGTGCATGGCATTCCTCTTTTGCTAGAGAAGTATCTTATCAGATTAAGCATTTTCATTACTAAAGGCTCTGAGAAGTTCACTTATTTGGGTTTTTGTTTTATCTCCATGTAAACTAAATGTTTGATCACAGAATGCTTTTTAAAAGTCTAGCTAAGGGGTGAGAAGCACCAATCAGTGGTTAAGAGCACTTGTTCTTGGAGAGGAATTGGTTTTGATTCCCAGCAGCCACATGGTGGCTCACAACCATTCATAACTCCACTTCCAGGTTGCACATGATATATAGACGTGCATGCAAGAAAAGTACTCATACACATACATTCTAAAAAGGAATTTTAAAGCATAGTCCAGAATTATAAAGAAAATGAGTATAGCCTCTAGTTTCGGCACTCTGGTTCATAAAGTGGACTACCTACCAAGTCAGATTCTAGGCTACAACACCAATATATGGTCAAGATGACACCATGCTGAGGGACACTTTACAAGGATGTCCCATCTTCCCACTCTAGGAAAATAATTTTTTTTTCTCAGAAGTGGTGGTGGCGGGAGAGGGGGTTGTGGAAGGAAAATAATTTGTACAACTAATTTGTACAACTTACAAGGAGTATGATTTCCAGAATGGCCAAACAAGGAGCTCAGTAAATCCTCTCCATAAAAAGATGCTGTAGCCAGGTGGTGGCGCACACCTTTGATCCCAGCACTCAGGAGGCAGAGGCAGGCAGATTTCCGAGTTCAAGGCCAGCCTGGTCTACAAAGTGAGTTCCAGGACAGCCAGGGCTACACAGAGAAACCCTGTCTCAAAAAATCAAAAAACCAAAAAACCAAAAAAACCAAAAAAAAAAAGCTGCTATAAGGGCTGTGTCAAAACCTTAAGTGTCCGTTTCTGTCTCCCTCCTCTCTTCCCTCCCTCCCTCCTTTCCTCTGTCACTCTCTGTCATGTAAAATTTTATTAGAAGCAATTTCCCAAGCTTTTAAACTTCCTTAAAGACATTTTTAATGATTGCTTGATGTTCTGTAATCTAGCTATACTGTAATTTATTGGACCTTGTCTCCAGTAGTACATATCACACTTTGTTCTTTATTTCAAGGCTAGTGAGATGGCTCAGGATGAAAGTGCTTGCTGCCCCAAGTCTGCCTACCTGAGTTTGAGCCCTGGCTCCCACATGGTAGAAAGAGAATTAACTCTACAGTTTGTCCTTTGACGTTTACAGGGTTACCATGGTTTGTGCCCCAATGGCATGTGCATACTCCCACACAAGTGTCATAAATCTAAAGTTCTCTCTATTTTTGTATATATCTAATGTATCCAAACTTCTGAATAGTTCTCTAATTTTCTGAAAATGAAATTTAGAGCATCCTATTTATTTATGTTTTGTGATGCAGGGCATCAAACTCAGGGCCTTATGTATACTCAGTAAGAATTTTATCACTTAGCCATACCTTTATGCCCCCAAACGAAGTGCTCACAAAGTCTGTCACAAATATTGCAGGATTTGGCTCCAGCAATTTGTGGAGTGTTATACACGTTAGTATTGGGCATGACTTGACTGCTCACTGGTACAGGTTGTTATACTTCAAAAAAATAATAATCATATACCAAATAGATGAAAATTGTATCTTGATTCTAATTCTAGTTCCATTTCTCTCTTTCCTCCCTCTCTTTCCCTCCCTCCCCCACCTTTACTTTGAGATAGGGCTCACACCTCACTATGTAGAACTAGCCTGAAATTCATAGAGATTTGCCTGCCTCTGACTCCCAATATTAAAGATGTAAGCCTGTCACCAGCCCAGGCCTCTCTCTCTTTTTCCTTTTATTTTCCTGAGACAGGGTCACACTAGTCCACGTTGGCCTTGCACCATTGCCACCCAAGATGGCCTTGAGCTTGAGAGCCTCCTGCTCCAGCCTTCCAAGTTGTAGGATTGCAGGTATATGATGCCACTCTGGCTGGCTGTGTTAGGGGGTTCTGTTGCTTTTATTTGAATCAGATGTTTATGGGTGTTATGTCTGCATGTATATTTGTGCACCATGGGCATGCTTGTTGCCTGTGGAGGTCAGGCAGTTGTGAGCTGCCATGTGGGTGCTGAGAATCAAACCTGAATCCTCTGAAAGGGCTTAACTGATTAGCTCTTTCTCCAGCCTCCCATTATGGGACTTTGAAAGATTCTTTATGCTTCATCACATTTGAGTACACTATTTCAGACAATGGCCAAAATATCTTCAATTACTGAGGCAATCAACAACAGAAAGATTCATGTGCACTAACGGTTGCCTGCCTGCCTGCCTGCCTGCATGCATGCATGCATATGTACCATGTGTGTGCCTGATGTTCACCAAGACCAGAAGAGGATGTTAGATGTCCTGAAACTAGAATTACAGATAACTGTGAGCTAACATGGGTACTGAGAACCAAACCTGGATCCTCTGCAAAGGCATCAAGTGCTCTTATGCACTCGACCATCTCTCCATCTCCCTGTTGAGGCAATTTTTAACAATTACACAGTTGCATTTCACTAACTGGAAAGCAAATTGCCTAGAGAAAACCCAAAGGGATGGAGGCATATCCTGGTGAAGCAAGATGATTAAACATCAAGTACTTGTGAGAGAAGGAAGCAGATGAAGACACTGTTAAAGGTATGGTATACTTTAAAAGTTCCAGAGGAAACTTACTCAAAAGCTAACAACATTCTACTCATCTGCATATCAAGATAATTCTTTGTAGGGCTCTCTCTGCTGTAATGAAAGCATATGTTCAGTTTTTAAATGTCTGTGTATATATGGGAGCATATATATTTGGGGGTGCATTGCAAATGCATTAGGAGGCCTGAGGTTGATGTTAGCAGTCTCCCTCAAGTTCCACCTTATTCATTGAGGCAGAGTCACTTAGTTACATCCAGAGCTGGCCCATATGGCTAGTCTATCTAGCTTGCTCTGGAATACCTTGTATTCCTGGAATAGAGGTGGCTGGCTCTACCCACTAGACATTTATATGGATTCTGGGAATCCAAACTCTGATCCTCTCAATTTTCACATTTGCACCACTTGATCCACCGAGCCACATCCTCAGCTCCCCTTTAAACCCTCACTGAATACCTGCTGTGTGGATGTCAGCAGGAGTGAAATCAGCTTGGGGGAGAGGGCAACTGAGATGATGCAGGCCTGTGAGCTCAGTTACTAGCGGAGACAGGAGAACTGTATGTTCAAAGCCTGTTTAGGCAACCTAGTGAGATCCTATCTTAAAAATCAAAAGGAACTGGGGACATGGATCAATGGTAAAGCACTTGTCCAGCAGGAGCAGGTCCCAGTAGAACACATGCCACCACAAACCAAGTAAGATCCACTTTGCTAATGAGGGAATGTAAACAACGAAAAAAATCGCTGAAAATACAAAGTGCCAGAGGAAAAAGTAGCCTGCGATGGGAGTTCAGGAGTTGTGATCGCCATCGAGGAAGTCAAGGACCAGTTTGACGGAAGAGCTGACTGCACTTGTGAGGCAGGGCTGACTTACTAGGTCATGTAGATTAAATACGAAGGATCTGGGGGGGTGGGGTGGGGAAAGGTGCCAAGGGAGGAAAGACAAAAATGCATGGGGAGGTCGCACGAGGCAGGATGCTCTGACCAAGGCATTCATTCTATCCAAGCCTATGACTTTAACCTGCTTACTGAACATTTCAATCTTTGACTCTGCTGGATTCTACAGCCAACGGAAATAGCATGAGATAGTGCCTGGCAAAATTGGTTCTGAATGAAAACAATGCCTGGACTCATTTTAACCCAAGTGTTTATTCCGAGAATTAAAAAAACAAAACGATTGACAATGGAAAATATTGTAGAGTTGGTAAAAACAATAAAAGTGACATTGTAAGGTATAGCCAAAATACATTGTAAACATGTATACCATTTTCAAGTAATAAAAGTTAAACTGACAGTGGCAAAAACTATAGAATTGCATTTGTAATCTTAGTCTGGAACTCCCCTGAAAAGAGAATTTAAGTATGATTAGTTTGAGAGACCATTCTATGAAGGAAAGGTTGGAAGGTGGGACAGAAGATGGAATCAGAGGTGTTGGAGAGATGACTCCTCAAGAGAGTGTTTCACAATCCCGAGGACTGGAGTTTGGATCTGAGAACCCACGTTATAACCCAAGCATTCTGTGCATCCCTGTAACGACATCTGTGACAGCCAGAGACAGGAGGTTTTTGGGGGGCTTAGCCAAGAAATGCAAGCCCTAAGCTTAGGAGAAACACCATTTCAAAGGAATAGGCAGAAGGTAATCTGGTAAGACACCTGACATCCTCTCGTGACCTCTGCATGAATGCTCACAACTGCATACACCAGTTTGTACATGTGCACACATACAGATAACATTTAAAATGTTATGTATTCACCCCAGTACAGGGGTATGTTTCCCATAGAGTGAATTCTGTGAGTTTGAGGCCAGCCTGGTCTACAGAACACATCCCAGGACAGCTAGGGATATACAGAGAAACCCTGGCTCAAAAACAAAACAAAACAAAACAAAAAAACCAAATCAATCAGTCAGTCAATCAAAAACCATTATCTGTTTGGGACAACTGAAATCAGTCCTCCTTGGGAACAAGAAGCCAGTATAGAACACATCTCAGTGTCGTCCGATCTGAGACTAGGCAGCTGGGGGTGTTTTTCCTCCAATTTCCATGAGTCATTGGCTTCAGGTGGTTCCCAGGGACTATAGCTACCCAGCACTTGAGGTCTGGGGCTGTGGGCTGAGACAGCCTTAAGTGGAAAGTTGCAGGTAAGGCTAGATGTACAGAGGTATGAGAGCACTGTTCCTTTCTGTTGCATTTTGTCAAAAATCACTCACGTTCTGACACAATTTCGGCTGATGAGAGTTTTCAGATAGAGAAAATTATAATAGATACAGTAAGCTAGCTCACTCATAATACGTTTAACAAATGGTTAAAAAAATAGCCAAGTGTGGTGACATGCTTTTCCTCTCAGCATCTGGGAAGCAGAGGCAGGCTGATCTCTATGTTCAACAGCCTCATCTAAACAGCGAGTTCAGGAAAGTCAGTGCTACATGGACAGAAACCCTGTTCTAAATTTAAACATTGTAAAAATAAATTATGTGGGCAGGGTTTTTTGTTTGTTTCTGTTTTTGTTTTGTTTGTTTTAAAAAGATTTTTCTTATTTATTGTATGGATATGAGTACACTGTAGCTATACTCAGGCAAACCAGAAGAGGGCAGCAGGTCCCTTTAGATGGTTGTGAGGTTGCTGGGAATTAAACTCAGGACCTCTGAAAGAGCAGTCAATGAGCCATCTCTCCAGCCAGTTGATTTTGTTTGTTTTTTTTTGTTTGTTTGTTTTTTGTTGTTTTTTGTTTTTTGTTTGTGCTTTGTTGTTTTTTGTTTTGTTTTGTTTTTGTTTTTGTTTTTTGTTTTTGGAGACAAGGTTCCTCTGTGTGGCCCTGACTATCCTGGAACTCTGCTTAGCTCTGCGGATAGTCCGTGTGTATACCACCATGTCAGATTCAATTTGGTAACATTTATAGGGACAGGAATTTTACAGATTAAAATAATGCCAGTAAAAGTTTAAAAGATTAAACTAGTAAAAATACTAGAAAGAGTTTACTTGCACTATATAGAAGAAAACTGATATCAACCAATTAAGTGGATTTGAATTTGTACAGAGAAATATATTCTTTTTATTACTGGTTATTTTATTTATTTGCATTTCAAATGTTATCCCCCTTCCCGGTTTCCCCTCTGCAAACTCCCATCCTATCCCCCCTGCTTCTATGAGGGTGCTCCCCATGCACCCACCCACCCACTCCAGCCTGGGAAACACATTCTTTTGTTTTTATTTTTGTTTTTTTGAGACAGGGTCTCACTAGTCTGGCTGGACTGGAGACTTGCTATGTAGATCAGACTAACCTCCACTCACAGAGATCTGCCTGGCCCTGCCTTCCAAGGGCTGTGATTAAAGGTGTGTGCCCCCATTTCCTTCAAAAGAAATACATTCTTTATAAAATTATATCCAGACCGAAACTTAGTATGGTGGTACACATCCTGTAATCCTAGCACTTAAGGATCTGAGGCAGGAGGATTGCTACTTTGAGGCTAGCCTGGCCTACACTGTAAGATCCTATGCCAAAAATAAATTCATTGTATTGTTAAAATTGAAGTTAAACTGGTTGTACTCATTAAAATGGAGTCAGGCTGGGTGTGGTGACATATGCCCTTTAATTCCAGCACTCTGACAGCAGAGGCAGTCAGATCTCTGAGTTCAGGGATCAACATAGTCACATAGAGAGTTTTAGGCTAGCCAGGGCAACAAAAATGCACAGTACAACTCACAGACCATATGAAGCTTAAAGAGAAGGGAGACCAAGTGTGGATGCTTCAATCCTAAGTAAAAGTGGGAACAAAATAATCACAGAAGGCAGAGGGAGGGAGGGAATTGGGAGGGAGAGAGGTGGGGGAAGGAATAAGGGGGGGCAGGATCAAGGTATGGGAAGAGACAGGAGAGAAGTATAGAGGGTCAGGAAATTGAACAGAGGTGTGTAGCAGTGGGGGATGGGGAACTGGGGGGTAGCCACTAGAAAGTCCCAGATGCCAGGGAAGTGAGACATTACCAGGACCCAACAGGGATGACTTCAGCTGAAATAACCAACAAATGAAAGATAGGACCTGTAGAGACCACCTCCAGTAGATAGGCATGGCCTCCAGTTGAGGGATGGGGCCACCCACCCATCTCAAAATTCTTAACCCAGAAATGTTCCTGTCAGAAGGAAAGACAGGGACCAAAAATGGAGCAGAGACTGAAGGAAGGGCCATCTGGGGACTGCCCCACCTGGGGATCCATTCTGTCCACAGACATCAAACCCAGACACTATTGCTAATGCCAAGAAGTGCTTGCTGACAGGAGCCTGGTATGGCTGTCTCCTGAGAGGTTCTGCCAGTGTCTGACAAATACAGATGCAGATACTCACAGCCAATCATCAAACTGAGCCTGAGGACCCCAATGGAAGAGCTAGGGGAAGGGCTGAAGGAGTTGAAGGGGTTTGCAACCCCATTGCAGGAATAACAATATCAACCAACCAGTACCCCCAGAGCTCCCAGGGACTAAACCACCAACCAAAGAGCACACATGGGGGCACCCATGGCTCCAGCTGCATATGTAGCAGAGGATGGCCTAGTCGGTCATCAATGGGAGGGGAGGCCCTTGGTCCTGTAGAGGCTCAATGGTGAGATGGGAATTGGTGGGTGGGTGGAGGAGCATCCTCATAGAAGCAGGGGGAGGAGGGATGGGTTGGGGAGAGGCTTGTGGAAGAAAAACCAGGAAGGGGGACATTCGACATGTAAATAAATAACTAATAAAAAGAATGGAGTCAGTGTCCCCCAGGCTCAAAACAAGGCAGCGGGTTGAACACATCCCGTTCTTGAGTTGCTAATGGTCAAAAATGAAGAGAGTTTGTGCCAGAGGGAATTGCACGGGTAGATGTGAGTGGAGAAGCATATGGATTGCTTTGGGAATGATGAATTCCTCACCAAAAGGACTATGGGAGAAGGTGTCAACAACAACAAAACTGTATGTATTTATGAGTATCGTGAAGGTACAGATGACTTTGTTAAAAAAGAAAAAAGGATACGAGGAAAATTGGACTTTGCAACCCCCCAGTAAAACACTTCATAATTGTCACTAACGTATTCCACGAGCTTAGAGGAAAAGATGCAAAACCCATGAAAATAGTGAGATCGATAGAAAACCGTTTGAAACCACGAGCAGCCTTAAAATGAATCTGACGGCCAGTGGAGTTAGACAGAAACGGAGACCCACACCTCATGTTCTGAAGTGCTTTACGCAAGAGAAGAGTGGAGGGAATGTTTTGTAAGGTTTGCCATTCTGACCAACAACTTCATTCTGTTCAGACTTGGGCCTTCCCTGGGCAGAGGCCTAACATTTGGAGTGTGGTTCCAGGAGCCACACTCTTTCTTAGGTTTTTTGTTTTTTGTTTTGGAGGGGGTGCAGTTAGAGTTCATTCATTTTATGTGTGAGTGTTTCCTCTGCATATATGTGTGCTTGGTGCTCACACAAGTCAGAGAGGGACAACAGATCCCCTGGAACTGGAGTTCCAGGTGGTTGTGAGCCACCATGTGGATGCTGGGATTTGAACCTAGGGTTCACTGTAAGAGTGGCAAATGCTCTTATCTGCTGAGCCAACTTTCTAGCCCTACCTACGATCTTTTAGAACTAAACACGATGATGAGCCAGACAGGGAGTGAGGAGAGGTCTAGACTGTAGCATGCAATGACCTCTTTCATAATTCACTGAGACTGTTCCTCACACTACCACTGACTTCTGGGCTAGAGCAGTTGAGAAATAGGCATTACCACCAGACGCCACAGAGTCACGATTAAGGAAAAGTGCATTAGCAGTGAAAACGGGGGCTGGAAGTGGTGTCCGTCAGCACGGAACTAGGAACAACTTGGAAGACTTGGAAACTGTTCCTGAAAAGTATTTCCTTTTAGAGCCAGAAGAGAAAGCCAGAACTACTTCATACCTTTAAAAGATTACTGGGAATGGGCATGGCGCTGAACATTTTTAATCCTAGCACTAGAGAGAAAAGGACAGATTTCCTAGCACCAGAGAGTCCAGGGCCAGCCAGGGCTACAAAATGAAATCCCGATTGCCAGGCCTGAGGATGTAGCTCAACTGGTGGAGTATTTGCATGCATGAAGCTCGGGCTTTGATCCCCAGCACCATGTAAATCATACCTATAATCCTAGCACTCAGAAGGTTGAGGCAGGAGGATCAATTCAAGGTTTATACTCAGCTACAAAAGTGTTTTAGTTTGGGTCTGGAATATTGTCCAAAAGTAGGGTTTGCTCCGCAGCATGGGGCCCTTGGGGGGCGGTGGACCCTTTCAGAGGTGGGGCCTGCTAAGAGAGGGTTAGGTTATTGAGGGGCTTCCCTCAGCAGGACTTGTGGGATCCTTCTCGCTCTCTTTTCCCCTTGTTTACTTCGTGGCTGCAAGCTGTCCCCTGGCAGACCCCCAAAGCATCAGAACTACTTGGTCATAGATGGGAGCCTCTGAAGCCATAAAGTGAAGTAAAATTTTTCTAAGTGGATTATCTTAAGTGTTTGAGCCAGGAATGGGAAGGGGAGTAACATGAAACAGTGGAATACATCTCCTTGTTCCCCATCACACTACAAGTGATTTTTGTTTGTTTGTTTTTTGTTTTTGTTTTTGTTTTTCGAGACAGGGTTTCTCTGTATAGCCCTGGCCGTCCTGGAACTCACTCTGTAGACCAGGCTGGCATCGAAGTCAGAAATCCACCTGCCTCTTAAAAAAATACTACTCTCGGGGCTGGAGAGATGGCTCAGCAGGTAAGAGCACTGACTGCTTTTCCGAAGGTCCTGAGTTCAAATCCCAGCAACCACATGGTGGCTTACAACCACCCATAATGAGATCTGATGCCCTCTTCTGGTGTGTCTGAAGACAGCTACAGTGTACTTACATATAATAATAAAATAAATTAAAAAAATACTACTCTCCTAAACAGAAAGATCTCATTTATTTGTCCAATCTGAGTCTTCTCGTCTGCTAAGTGGAATTCTTGGAACCTACCTCAGGGAATTATGGTGGGTTTAAGATGAGATCAATCAGACCAGTGCTGCACAGTGACCAGTGTTGGGCGTGGACACAATCTTCTTTTTTTTTTTTAATTTGATAATTAATTTTTTAAAATTAATTTATTATTATTTTCTTTATTTACATTTCAAATGCTATCCCGAAAGTTCCCTATACCCCACCCCCGCCCCTGCTCCCCTNATTTCAAATGCTATCCCGAAAGTTCCCTATACCCCACCCCCGCCCCTGCTCCCCTACCCACCCACTCCCACTACTTGGCCCTGGCCTTCCCCTGTGCTACCCACCCACTTCCCGACTGCTCTTCCGAAGGTCCGGAGTTCAAATCCCAGCAACCACATGGTGGCTCACAACCGTCTGTAACAAGATCTGACTCCCTTTTCTGGAGTGTCTGAAGACAGCTACAGTGTACTTACATATAATAAATAAATAAATCTTTTTTTAAAAAAAGGAATAGAATAGAGCAGAGCTTCACACAGTTAGATGCTCACACAGTAGTGGGCTGCTGTAACCATGCTTCCTTCAACNCAGAGAGAGTCCAGGTCTGGGCCTAAGGGTGGGTCTGCCCTTGTACCTAGCTCCCACAGAGAGGCCCCAGCTTGCGGCAGCTGGTTCAAGAAGCAGCACCTGGTTCTGGGATCCTTCCCACCCCACCCATGGAGTCCTGTCACTAGTGAGTCATTGCACTTACCTGCCGGCAGCTGCTGCTACAGAGATAATGGGAGCCAGAAAATTGGCCAGAACCCCTTCCCTCAGGTGGCCTGGGGCAGCTTATCTTCCTCCCCTAAGCCACAGAGACTCAGGAATGTTGGACCCAGCACACACAGTCCACCAGTCCAGGGATAATTGCTTTCGCCCAAGGCCAGGCCCCGAGGACCCGCAGCTTTCTGAGGTAGAAGAGAGAGAATAATGAAAGAGATGAGACACTGAAACTACAGAGCTGGCGCCAGCATAGATAGGGGCCCTTGCTGTTCTATTTCAGAGCAGGAAAGATGGCAGATACAAAGAAGGTAGTTACATTTTTTTTTCTGAGTGTCAGAAATCGCTATATGCAGAATGAAAACCTTGACACTCCAGGAAGACCTAACTATGTACACGTAGCTACATTTGGCAACCATTTAAAAATTATTTTTAATGGGCTAGTGAGATTGACTCAGTGCTTGCCTGACCTGAGTTCAATGCCCAGGACACACAGGGCAGAAGAAATGGCTCCTGCAAGTCGTCCTCTGGCGTACACACAGGTCCACCTTTTACATTTTATTTATATCTGTGTACAAATGTGGAGGTCACAGGACAACTTGGTGAAGTTGGTTCTCCCCTTCCACTGTGTTGTATCCAGGGATGACAGACGAGATGAGAAGGCTCAAACAGCTGCTCTAACATTGCATGGCCAATGAGTTAGGGAGCTAGTGTGCAGACTAAGGCAGGTGGAGCCCAAACTACCAAGTACTCAGCTCCAAGGAAGCAGAGACACTTGTCTTCATATACTTCTCTGTAGCATAAACAACCAGGAGAACATGGAGTCACAGCTAGGCTTGGGGGAAAGATATTGTCTAGTGCTGATTTGTAAGACCTGTCAAATTATTGGTCCTAATTTTGTAATAGCCAGTTTTAGACACATCTGTGTGGCAGGCACTAGTCACCCACTTTTGACTTATAACCCTCTAAGACAGGAATTCTTATTCTCCATGTCTTACTGATAAGAAACCAAAGGCTTGTACAACCACTCTGGAAATCAGTCTGGCGGTTCCTCAGAAAATTGGACATAGTACTACCAGAGGACCCAACAATACCTCTTCTGGGCATATACCCAGAAGATCATCCAACTGGTAATAAGGACACATGCTCCACTATGTTCATAGCAGCCTTATT
>NC_034613.1:81087915-81089465 GCF_900095145.1 Mus pahari
CATCATCAGCCACCAAACCCAGATACTAATGCACATGCCAGCAAGATTCTGCTGAAGGGACCCTGATATAGCGGCCTCTTGTGAGGCTATGCCACTGCCTGGCAAACACAGAAGTGGATGCTCACAGTCAGCCATTGGATGGAACACAGGGCCCCCAATGGAGGAGCTAGAGAAAGTACCCAAGGAGCTGAAGGGGGCTTCAACCCTGTGGGTGGAACAACAATATGAACTAACCAGTACCCCCTGAGCTTGTGTCTCTAGCTGCATATGTAGCAGAACATGGACTAATCGCTCATCACTGGGAAGAGAGGCCCCTTGGTCTTGCAAACTTTATATGTCCCAGCACAGGGGAAGGCCAGGGCCAAGTAGTGGGAGTGGGTGGTTAGGGGAGCAGGGGCGGGGGGGGGTATAGGGAACTTTCGGGATAGCGTTTGAAATGTAAATAAAGAAAATAATGATAAATAAAAAAAAAGAAACCAAAGGCTGAGCCCTTTGCTTGTCTCTGTTGGTTCAAGTGTCTTAAAAAGACTCCAGCACTAAGAAGGCTCCACCCCAGGTGGTCTGATTCACAGTGGCACCAAGGTCTGAATTAGCCTGCTCAAGGCTGGGGGAGGCTACAAATATCATGTTGGTTCTTTGGAATTTATTGATCAGTAAATCTTAGTGCTTATCTCAAATAAGATAGAAGGTGGGGACCAACACCTGAAGGCGTCAACTTTTGGCTTTACCACAGAGAAAGGAGCTTCAGGTGGGGAAGTGCCTCCATGAGATCCAGCTGTGGGGCATTTTGTCAGTAGGTGATCAAGGGGGGAGGGCCCCCTGTGGGTGGGACCATCTCTGGGCTGGTAGTCTTGGGTTCTGTAAGAAAGCAGGTTGAGCAAGCCAGGGGAAGCAAGCCAGTAAGAAACATCCCTCTATGGACTCTGCATCAGCTCCTGCTTCCTGCCCTGCTTGAGTTCCAGTCCTGACTTCCTTTGGTGATGAACAGCAATGTGGAAGTGTAAGCTGAATAAATCCTTTCCTCCCAAACTTGCTTTTTGGTCATGGTGTTTGTGCAGGAATAGAAACCCTAAGGCAAATTGGTACCAGCATAGTGGGGTNTTCCTGTGACAACCTGACCATGTTTTGGGAAAGACTGTGGAAGGACTTTGGAACTTTGGGCTACAAGATCCATCCGGTGTTAAGAGTTCTGTGGGATGTTGTGTAGGAGCTTGGAAGATAATGTTGAGAACAGAGCAGAAGATGGAGGCCTTGCTTGTGAAATTCCAGAGGGAAGATTAAAGGCTCTTATCAGGGCCATTGCTATTTTGATTGTGAAGATTCTGTAGTTTTGGTTAGCTGGGACTGAAGAATCATCTGTGATTAACAAGATACCAGAACTATTAAAGTGAAAACTTTGCATTACTGGGACTATTGATGCTGGTTAACTGGAGGTGAAATCTTCTGGGAAGTGTTTTCTGAGAGCACAGAGGCTGTGTTCCAGAGGTAGCCAAGGTTGTACCTCCTGCTGCAGCAGGACTTGGTAATGTGTAAGAGTCACCCAGGTGGTA
>NC_034613.1:81090725-81113755 GCF_900095145.1 Mus pahari
AGCCATTAAGTAACATCCCTCCATGGCCTCTGCATCAGCTCCTGCTTCCTGACCTGCTTGAGTTCCAGTCCTGACTTCCTTTGGTGATGAACAGCAATATGGAAGTGTAAACTGAATAAACCCTTTCCTCTTCCTCCCCAACTTGCTTCTTGATCATGATGTTTATGCAAGAATACAAACCCTTACTAAGACAAGCCTCCATTAAAATCACTGCACATGGACACTTGCTTTACACACAAGAAACACACACACACACACACACACACACACACACAGACCAGTCTATAAATCTTGTATTTGTTCTTTCCAAACTAAGAATGCTTAAAGATCATACTTATTAGCTCCAAAATGAATTATCTATGGGCTCCAAAATAATGAAGATGATTGATAAAAACAAAACAAAAGCTGAGAAAAAAATACATCAAACAAAAGGCAGGGAATCATCTAAAGTAGCAAAGGATGAAACATAACGAGCTCAGTGTAGTAGTTTTGATGGTAAATAGCAACCTTTTCCATAATAGCCAGAAACTGGAAGCAACCCAGATGTCCCTCACCCAAAGAATGGATACAGAAAATGTGGTTCATTTACACAATGGAATATTATTCAGCTATTAAAAACAGATATCATGAATTTTGCAGGCAAATGCATGGAACTACAAAATATCACCCTAACTGAGGTAACCTAGACCCCAAAGGACATGCATTGTATGTTCCAGTGCTAAGTGGATATTAGCCAAAAATATAGGACACCCATGCTACACTCCACAGACCCAAAGAAGATAAACAAGAAGGAAGGCCCAAGTGAGGATGCTCCAATCCCATTTAGAAAGGGGAACAAAATAATCATGGGAGGCAGAGGGAGGGAGGGACTTGGATGTGAGAGGGGAGGGGATGAGAGGGGCAGGATTAGGTATGAGAATAGACAGGAGAGAGGCCCAGAGGACCAGGAGAATGAATAGAAATATTTAGCTGCCTGGGGTGGGAGGGTTGGGCGTGGGGTGGTGGGGGATGGAGGGGAAGGGTGAGGTGGGGGAAACCTGGAAAATCCCAGAGACCTGGGATGGGGAGGCTCCTAGGACTCAATGTGAATGACCTTAGTTGAAATGCCCAACAGGGGGGATAATGAACCTGAAGAGACCACCTCCAGTAGCCAGACAGGACTCCCAGGGAAGGAATGGGGACACCAACCCACCTACAAAATGTCTGGCCCAGAATTCTTCCAGTCTAAAAGAAATACAAGGACAAAACTGGACCAGAGAAGGAAGGAATGGCCAACTAGTGACCATCCCAATTGTGGCCCATCCCACGGGCAGGCACCAAACCCTGACACTATTACTGATGGCATGTTGTGTTTGCAGACAGGAGCCTGGCATGGCTCTCCTCTGAGAGGCTCTGCTAGCAGCTGATTGAGACAGATGCAGATACTCACAGCCAACCATTGAATTGAGGTCCAGGACCCCTGTGGAAGAGTCAAAGGAAGGACCGAAGCAGCTGAAGGGGATGGCAACCACACAGGAAGAATAACAGTGTCAACTAACCTGGACCCAACAGAGCTTCCAGACACTGAACCCCCAGCCAAAGAGTGTACACAGTCTAGTCCAAGGCCCTGGAACATATGTAGCAGAGGGATACCTTGTCTGGCCTCAGTAGAAGAGGGTGTGCCTAATCCTCTAGAGACTTGATGTGCCAGCGTGGGAGGATGCAGGGGAGGGGGGTTGCTGCCCTCTGGGAGGCAAAGGGGAAGGAAGAGGAAGTCTAAGAGGGGGAACCTGGAGGGGGCAGCATTTGGGATGTAAATAAACTATTAATTAATTTTTAAAAAGAAAAAGAGGGACACAGAAGGCTTCTGTGACCACCTCTCCCCTTCACTTGCCTCCCCCCAATAAAACGCATCTGCCTGGACAGAAAGGCACTGAAGAGAACTCTTAACAATTGTTATAAGGATGATAAAATGTAGCTCTCCATAATTGATGGCTTCTGGCAGGGGTACAGGGTACAGGTAAGGAAGGGCTCAGTTTTCTTTCTTTTTCTTTTTCTTTTTCTTTTTCTTTTTCTTCTTCCTTCCTTCCTTCCTTCCTTCCTTCCTTCCTTCCTTTCTTTCTTTCTTTCTTTCTTTCTTTCTTTCTTTCTTTCTTTCTTTCTTTCTTTCTTTCTTTCTTTCTTTCTTTTTGTGGTTTTTGAGACAGGGTTTCTCTGTGTAGCCCTGGTTGTCCTGTAACTCACTCTGTAGACTAGGCTGGCCTCGAACTCAGAAATCTGCCTGCCTCTGCCTCCCAAGTGCTGGGATTAAAGGTGTGTGCCACCATGCCCGGCCTCAGTTTTCTTATGGGGCTGGCCACAGAGTTTGACCATGCTCCAACTAGTATATAGGCAACAGAAGTTGGACTTGTGTTTTTTGGTTTCAATTTCTTTCTTTCTTTCTTTCTTTCTTTCTTTCTTTCTTTCTTTCTTTCTTTCTTTCTTTTTTGGGGGAGGTTGGGGAAGTCAGAAGGGTGAGGGGACCTGGGTGTACTGGGAAGTATATGGTATTGGGGTGTAGTATGTGAAATTCCCAAATGATTAATAAAAAAACGTTATGTTGGGAAAAAAGAAATGGATTGATATTTAAAAATAAAATTTTATGTATTTAAAAATAGAAACTTACAGATTACATTAGGAAAGTCAGTTTTGTGGCATTGAAAGAATCATGCTGTCACACAAAGGTCAGTGTAAGAGAATGGGAAAATATATAAAAACAGATGCAAATTATGCAAAACCAAAGGTCAAAATACTTAAATGGGTAGAATTTGAGAGCAAAACAATCTGAATAAAATGGCATCGAAATATACAAAGGCAAAATATGATGGGGATCCAGTTAATAATATGGTTTGTCCGTCATATTTAATAGCTTTCTTGAAAGAAACCCATCTAGCGGACAATATGCCTTTTCTTCCTGGTGGCCACACAGCATTTACAAAAATTCAGTCTAACTGCTTCAGCAGCATGCTTAAATAGGCTTCAGGGCAGTGGGTGTAGCATGTAGCTTGGTGACAGAGCTCGTGCCTAGCATGCACAAGGGTTCAATCCTTGCACCCAAAAGTCAGAACAACCCCTCCCCCAAACACCCGAATTCACAACCACATAGATATCTATACAAAGAAAGGAGGTGCTGCTAAAGAAGCCAGGCTAGGCATCAGAACAGCTAACTCCCAGCAGAGGGTCTCCAGGGGCCGGATGTGGGGTCTTCCCAAGCCTGTGCTCTGTAAAGGCCGGGCCAAATAGCTCTTGGGTCAGGACCCACTGACTTGTGGAGTGGAGCCTTTGGAAGTGGAAGATTCAAATGCAGACTTCGCTGAGGTTTTTTTCTATGTTGCTGGTTATAGAGGCGGCTCCCTGCTGTGGAACCAGCAGATCTCTGAGGAAGGAGAGGCAAGTGGGGATGAGAGCGGTGGCAGACATCAGGTGCAGCACTTCAATCTCATTATTACTAATAAACAAGGCTGACAAGCTGGGTCAAACTGCCCTGAAACTCTCTGGCCTCCTGGTTATACAGAGACACTATTAATACACTTCATGCTTTCACTAGGAGACGGTATCAAGCAGGAGCTTCAGCTGAACAGCTCAGGCTAATGCAGACTTGCTGTGATTAACCAGAACAGCCTGAGAGCAGAATGCTGCATTGCAATCATTTCCCAAAGGCTGAAATTATTTCCATTTTTGAATCATAACTAAAAGGGGGGAACAAACCTTGAATAAATATGATGAATAAAAGGTAATAAATATGCAAATGAAAACAAGATTCTTTTTTTTTTTCTTCCTACAATATAAGACCGATGAAGGAAAATAAGAATTTTAGTCCCCAGTGTCAAGAAGGATGTGGGAAACTAGGTTGTTCTATTTACTGCTGTTAGGAATATAACTTTACAGTGCCTTTGTCGGTTACATCTTCATAATCTCTAACAAAATCCTTTTTAGAAAACACATTTACCATGCTAGGAAGGACATATTTAGCATTTCAACCTGCAGAAACATTGTAATTAGGACTGTGAGCTGACAAGGATATTAACAACAGTATAGCCCAGGCAATAGCCCCACTGTCCAGGAATGTGGGGCTTTGGAGTGTTCTGTCCAGGTGCCGTTCTTCAAAAACATTTTTTGGAGAAGTCTGTTGGAGCAGAGCACTGTTCGCGGCATATCGCACACCCTTCCCTGTTTTCTACACTGACAACCTTTAGAGGTTGTTGAAGGCAACAGTTTTCACTGCTCCAGGCACAGAATGATGGGAATCTTCATGCCATTTTCCCACCTTCCCTTGCAGCCAAGAGTGGCCACAGGGTTAAATTCTAATCAAAGAGTTATAATGAAGTCTATTGGAGGCTTTCTGTGTTCTTTTCTTAAATTAATTATTTTATTTATTTACATTCCAAATGCTACCTCTCCGAGTCCCCCTAACAGGGTTCTTACCCCCTGTGTTTCCCCCCACTCTGGTGTATCAAGTCTCTACAGGATTAGGAACATCTTCTCCCACTGAGGCCAGATATGGTGGCCAATGCTGCATATGTGCCAGGGACTTCCAACAAGCCTGTGCAGGCTCTTTGGTTGGTGGCTCAGTTTCTGAGAGCTCCCAGGGGTCCGGGTTAGTTGACACTACTGGTCTACCTGTGGGATCACCATCCCCTTCAGTTCCTTCAATGCCAGTGCTAACTCTTTCATAGAGGTCTCCGACCTCTCATGCTTGGCTGTGGGTCTCAGTCAGCTGCTGAGTAGAGCCTCTTAAAGGACAGGCAAGCACAACACTGTGGGTTAAAATGGTGTCCTGCATCCAGCCTGCCACAGGGCTAGGGCCGCTCATGGAGGCAGATGTGGGAAGTTTGACTGGACATACCCCATGCCACTGTGGGCAGGTGTCAGGCTGTGAGAAGCCACAGTTCCCCACTCCGGAGTAGGAAGGCACAGTCTGTGGTCTCCGCAGAACTGCCAGTGTTGGCTTTGACCCTCAGGCACTACAGATGCCACTGGGTGCAGCAGAAGAGCCAGCTCTGGGGTCCGTAGGATGCACAGAGGTTGAGGACGACAGCTTCTCAGACTCTTGGGCACCATAGACACACCACAGAAGAGCTAAGAACAGAGTGGGGACCTGCGGGGCTGGCTCTGGCCCAGGGCCAAAGGGAAAGAGCAGGAGGAGAGCTCTCTGATTCCCTCAGGAAGGAGATTGTCTCTGGCTGCTTGGTGGTGACCATGTCTGGAAGCACTGAGAGGCCTTTTGCAGGAGATTAGACATGTAGCTCTTTAGAGGAAGACCTGCTTCATTGCTCCAGCATGGCAGGTCCCGATGAGAAGAGGCAGTCCATGGTTTTAAGGCATTTATTGTCATGGCTGGAAGGGGAGCTAAGAGGGATAGTAGAGGCAGAGAAAGGGAGAGAGTAGAGAAGTAGAGGCTGGCCATGGCCACGTAGAGAGACATGGAGAAAGGGGAGCAAGAGGGCAAGAGAGAGAGAGGCAAGAGTAAGAGAGTAAGAGGGAGGAGGGGGCAAGCAGCCCCTTTTGTGTTGCCAGGTAACTGTGGGGTGGAGTTCAGACAGAATACCAGGGGCTTGGGGTGTTGCCCTACGTGACTGATGGCCACAGAAATATGGAGAGCTGGGCCTTGTGTCAGGAGCCTAGTGTCTGGGAACATGGCAAATAGCCTTCTGTCCCTTGCAGGAACACCTGCTGGGTCTCTGGGGTTTAAACCTTGCTTGACCAGAAAACAGGCTGCCTTTCATGGTCCCACACAACATAGCATCAGTAATAGTGTCAGGGACTGGTGCCTGCTTGGTGTCCTCATTCCTTCCCTGGGGATCCTATCTGGCTACTGGAGGTAGTCTCTTCAGGTTCCATATACCTACTGTTGGGCATTTCAGCTAAGGTCACCCACATTAAACCTGGGGGCCTCCCCAGTCCAAGGTCTTTGGGCTTTTCATAGTGTCCCAGATTTCTTGAATGTTTTATGTCAGAAAATTTTTAGATTTAACATTTTCTTTGACTCATTTATCAATTCCTTCAATCATATGTTCTACATCTGAGATTCTCTCTTCCATCTTCTGTACTCTGTTGGTGATACTTGTGTCTGTAGTTCCTGTTCTCTTCCCTAGGTTTTCCATCCCCAGGATTCCCCAGGTTTGTGTTTTCTTTATTGCTTCTATTTCCAGTTTCTATTCTTGGACAATTTTACTCATTTCCTTTACCTGTTTGATTGTATTTTCCTGTATTTTTTTTTTAAAAAAGATTTATTTATTTATTATATGTAAGTACACTGTAGCTGTCCTCAGACACTCCAGAAGAGGGCGTCAGATCTTGTTATGGATGGTTATGAGCCACCATGTGGTTGCTAGGATTTGAACTCCGGACCTTCGGAAGAGCAGTCGGGTCTCTGAAGGTCCCCCAGGCCCTTCAGATCTCCTGGGGGAAGGCAGGAAGAGCTGTGGGCCACTTTTACCCACTGAGCCATCTCACCAGCCCCTGTATTTCTTTAAGGGATTTATTTCTTTCCTCTTTAAAGGCCTCTATCATCTTTACAAGATTGGAGTTTAGCTCATCTTCTTGAGCTTCAGCTGTGTTAGGATATCCAGGGCTTGCTGTATAGGATAGTTGGGCTATGGTGGTGCTTTGCCTCTTGTTGATTGTGTGTGTGTGTTTTTTTTTTGTAGTTAACATTTTTTCATTTTTTAAATTATTATTTTCTTTATTTACATTTCAAATGCTATCCCGAAAGTTCCCTATACACCCCCCCCCCGCCCCTGCTCCCCTACCCACCCACTCCCACTACTTGGCCCAGGCCTTCCCTTGTGCTGGGTCATATAAAGTTTGCAAGACCAAGGGGCCTCTCTTCCCAGTGATGGCCAATTAGGCCATCTTCTGCTACATATGCAGCTAGAGACTCGAGCTTATGCTGGCATTTAGCCATCTGGTTGTCCCTGGTGTTGGCTGGATGTTTCTGATACATGCAGGACTCCTCTGGAAGGCAGGCAGAGCCATGGGCCTGACAATGGAGGTCAGGGAAAAGCATGCTGGTCCTTTCTGCTGGCTGGGTCCCAGCTGGACCTGAATGTCCCCGGGGCCCTTCAGATCTCCTGGGGAAAGGCAGGAAGAGCTGTGGGCCAGAAGATGGAGGTCAGGGGACAGTTTGCAGCTCATCTGTGTTGACTGTGCCTCAGGTGGACCCTGCAGGCAGGGGATTGGTAGGGGAGGGAAGTAACCTAGACTTCTGTGGCCCCACAGAGGCAGACAGGGCTGTGGGTCAGATGATGCAGCTCAGGGGGCAGCCAGCAGCTTGCTTATCATTTTTATTAGCTTTATTTCCTTGTGTGTTTGCACGTATACATGAACATGCATGTATGTGTGAAGGCCGGAGGACAGTTTATTGGAGTCAGTTTTCTCTTTTTGCCATCTAGAGTGGAGGGATTATACTCAGGTTGTCAGCCTTGGTGGCAGGCACCTTTATATAGTGAGTCATCTCCCTAGCCAGAGAAAGCAATTTTAGTTTCCTTGATATGAAAAAATGAGGGGGTACCATGTTGTTTTGGGTTGTGAATACAGCCTTTAATGGCTAAGCCATCTCTCTAGCCCTCTTTTTGTTTGTTTTTAAAATTACATTAATGGAACTGAAGGAATGACTCAGCAGTTAAGAGCACTAACAATTTTCTCAGAGAACCTTGGTTTGAATCCCAGCACCCACATGAGAGCTCACAACCATCATTAACTCCAGTTCCAGGGGATCCAATGTCCTCTTCTGGCCTCCTAAGGCACTAGGTACACACGTGGTATACAGACATACAGGCAGGTAAAACATGCAAACACATAAAATAAAAATAAATCTACATTTAAAAAAATTACATTTCTTTATTTTGTGTGTGTGAATGCGCACACATGTGTGCATGTGTGAGAGTCAGAAGAGAGCTTGCTAGGACAAGGGTTGCTTTTCTTTTTTCTTTTTTTTTGGGGGGGTTTTGGATACAGGGTTTCTCTGTGTAGCCCTGGCTGTCCTGGAACTCACTTTGTAGACCAGGCTGGNCTGGAACTCACTTTGTAGACCAGGCTGGCCTCGAACTCAGAAATCCGCCTGCCTCTGCCTCCCAAGTGCTGGGATTAAAGGCGTGCGCCACCACTCCCGGCTTTTAGGTTTTTTTTTTTTTGGATGGGTTGCTCTTCTTCTTCCATCATATGGATCCCAGGGATCAAACTTAGATCAAACTTATGGAAAGTGCTTTCATCCATTGAGCCATGTCACCGATCCAGGATGCTTTTGATGCCAGCCATCCTCTGCGGTGGATTTTATATTAAATGAGGAAATACAAACTACAACTCAATGGTATTTTGTATTGTTTGGAGCCTAAAGTATCTGTAGTAGATTTTGTGATGTGCTACTCAGATACCACTTTAAACCTCTCAGACACTGTCAGTCAGCTCTGGATCACATTCCACTGTAGTCAGTAGCCCTGCCTAGTGTTCCCCCAACCTCTTCTCTGGACAACCTCTAACATCTTACACAGGAATATGTAGAACCAGCCTTCTCCTTCAATTTGGGACCATGACGCAGGGCCTTGCAAGCTCCAGAACTGGACACCTAATGACTTAGCTACACAATTACCCACACTCCCCACCACTTCCCTGTTACTTCATCCTGTGATTCTCTTCCCAGAGGCGTTCCTTTCCATTGTGTTTCCTGATGGATTTCTTGTCCACAAATCTTCAACTCAGTGTCTGTTTCCTGGGGGACTCCGTGCAACACAACTGACACACTTATTCATTAAACTATGTTAAAAATGCATGGCTGCCGTAGTTTGGATTTTCATTGCTGTAAAAAGACACCATGACCAAGGCAACTGTAAAGGACAACATTTAATTAGGGCTGGCTTACAGTTTTAGAGGTTCAGTTCATTATCATCATGGTGGGAAACATGGTAGCATGCAGGCAGACATGGTGCTGAGAAGGAGCTGAGAGCTCTACATCTTGTTCTGAGGGTACCCAGGAGGTGACTGGCTTCCATAGGCAGCCAGGAAGAGGGGTTTTTCCCCCCATACTAGGTAGAATCGGAGCATAAAATGAGACCTCAAAGCTCACTTCCACAGAACACATTTCCTCCAACAAAGCCACATCTTTAATAGTGCCATTTCCTATGGGTCAAGCATATTCAAACACATGAATCTATGGGGGTCAAAGCTACTCAAATCATCACAATGGCTAAACGACATAACAGGAGTTTAAAGGCATTATCTGAGGTGCTTTCTTATACAGGTCTTAAGACACACAACACAGAAGAAATTCCAGTAAAGTATGATGCAACAGTGGGGCATTTATTTATTTATTTATTTTGTATACAGCATTCTGCCTGCATGTTTGCCTACAAGACAGAAGAGAGTATAGATGGTTATGAGCTACCATGTGGGTGCTTGGGACCTCTGGAAGAATAGCCAGTGCTCTTAACCACTGAACCATCTCTCCAGCCCGGGCCTATATTTTTGAAGAAAGCCCTTGTAGCTTAGAACATATGCAATATCAAAAAGTTTGAGTGTTTAATAGGGAGGGTAGTAGAGAAAAAGGAAGGAAAAGCTGGACAGGTGATTTAGGTGTTAGGAGCACTTGTTGCTTTTGCAGAAGACCCACGTTTGATTCCCAGCACCCAGTACTGCATGGTGGCTCACAACCATCCATAACCCCAGTGCCAGGGGATTTACTTCTGCCAGGGCCCACTTCTGACCTTCACAGGTACACAGAATACTCACAGTATAGGCATATACTAAGGCAAAACCAATCACTCATAAAATAAACTGAATAAATACAATTAAAAACAAAGTTAAAAAAAAGAAAGAAGAGAAAAAGGAAGGGAACTTCTGGCAGAACACACATGACCAGAAGGCACGCATTAGGAGCTAGAGACCATACTTACACTGCAGCCTAGAGCCATGTTGTAAGGGACAGGAAACAGTCCAAAGTCTAGGTAATGTGTAAGGTCAAGCTGGAGACTTTCCCTTGTGAAGGAGTTGCTAACTCATCATCTCAAAATACACCAAAATATGCCACCTTGTCATGTTGATCATTGGAAGCTGAAACTACTTGAAGATCCACAACCACGAGCAAGGCCGTATTTCCCAGCATGAAACGAGCCACAGACTTTCTTATGAGACAAAAATACCCTTGATATCAAGGCTGGGAAATAGCGACTTAACAAACTCTTCAAAGAAATCTTTTACATTTACATTTTATTGCATTAATTTATTTTGTTGTGGCCGGGTGGTGGTGGTGCATGCCTTTAATCTCAGCACTCAGGAGGAAGAGGGATTTCTGAGTTCAAGGCCAGCCTGGTCTACAAAGTGAGTCCCAGGACAGCCAGGGCTATACAGAGAAACCCTGTCTCGAAAAACCAAAAAATAAAAAATTATTTTGTTGTGTGTAAGTGCATATGTGCAGGGAGGGACATGTATATGCCATGACCCTCTTGTCGAGGTCAGGGGATAGCCCCTGGGAGTCAGTTCTCTTCTTCTACCATGGAGGTCTTGGGAATCTAACTCAGATCGTCAGGCTTAGCTGCAAGCATCGTCACCTATGGAGACATCTATCTCCCAGGTTCATTTTTGGTTTCTGAGACAGGATCTCATGTAGACCAGGCTGGACTGAAAGTAACTATGTAGCTTAACCTGGTTTTGAACTCCTGATCTTTCTGAGTCTACTTCCTGAATGTCAGGATTACAAGCATGTACCACCAAACTTTATGTTCTACCATCTCTGCAACCCAGCTTATGTGTCTGTTAGTAACGTCCCTAGAATGTAGTACCCTACTCAAGACTTGCATCTCTCCCATAATTTCTTTCTTTTGTTCATTGCTTCAGATTTTATACTTATGATGCTCCCCATAGTCATGAAATAAATAAAACTCTTCTCCCTCCCCCTGTTAACCAACATTTGTATTAATTGGGGTTTTTGGGTGTAGCTGAAGAGCTCTCATAGTAACTCAAGGGTACAAAAGAGAGCTCCCCTTCCATCACACAAGATGGCAGGAAACATAAAACACATCCCTGGAAAGCTCAACTAACGAAAGCCCATGACAAAGAAAATTCACGCATGTGCCCTCTCCTGATGGAAACCTCAGTCTCGGGTCAACCTAAACCCTATGCCTACAGAAAACTCGCAGATAGTGAACAAAGTCTTTGGAGATATTCTATTGACTTCAAAGAATGACCACGAAGTGAACTGTAATTCCAGTCTTGGAGGTGGTGGCAAAGGGTCTGGAGGGAAGGGGTCATTGTTGGCTATAAAGTGAGTTCAAGGCTATCTTGGGCTACGTGAGACAATTAAAAAAAATCAGAAAAATAAAACTCAACAAAAACAATAACAAAAAACAAACACCAGTTATTATCTCATCCTATGTAGCATATCAAAAGTGCTGGGGAAACTGGAGAAGAGGGAACCTCTTGAACTGTTGGAGATAATTCCACAGCTGCAGTGGAACACAGTATGGGGCCTCAAGAATTAACCACCATATGATGGCATAGTCTCACTTCTGAGTGTGTATCTAAGGAAATGAAATAGGTATGTTGAAGAGACACCTGCATTATTGTGGTTATTGTAGTATTATCCACAATGGGCAGTAAATGGAAGAAACCTAGAGGTCCTTTTTTTTTTCCATATACACTTTGACCATTTGTATAATGATGGGAAAAGCAAACATGCTATATTTGACATGGTTGGAAATGGAGGTCATTTTGTCAAGTGAAATGAGCTAGGCACAGAGAGACAAACACCACATAATAGCATGCACCTATAAACTCCAGTTCCAGGGATCTAGCGCCCTCTTCTAGAGTCTGAGGGTACTACCTACAAGACACATGTGCATACACATGCACACACATACTGACTAAAAACAGGTCTTTAAAATATTTAAACAATATGGAGTATAACTTTAATTAGAAACTCACAGTAATGCTATATAAATTATAAGTTTGCAATAACACCAAAGAGAAAGATTTGAAGAATTAGAAGATAGTTTAAAAAATATATATCAACAGAAGACAAAGGACAGAATGATAGAAAATGTAAATGAGAGGCTAAGACAAATGAACACAGTGTGGGAAATCCAGTGACAGCACAGATAAGAAGGCAATTTCTGAAAGAAATAGTTTCAGAAATTATGAAAGACCCTAGTCTTTTTTATGCGTATTTACTACTTGTTGTGTGTGTGTGTGTGCGCACACAGACAACATGTGCCAGAGCACATGTATGAATGCCAGAAAACAACTTCGTGAAGTTTGTTCTTTCTTTATAGCATGCAAGTGCTAGGAGACAGAACTCAGGTTGTCATGCTTGGTGCAAGCACCGTTACCTGCTAAGCCATCTAGCCAGTCCAATACACTAGTCTTCATATGCAGAAACCAAAGAAGTCAAAAGTATGATAAATAAAACCAATTCATGGCACATTTGCCAGTCTGGGTATGTAACATGCAGCAATCATGGCCAACCATCTGGAACTCAACAATGGCACCAAGATGCCCACCCTGGGCCTGGGCACCTGAAAGTCCCCTCCTGGCCAGGTGACTGAGGCAGTGAAGGCTGCTATTGACATGGGGTACTGCCACATTGACTGCACCCAGGTGCACCAGAATAAGGAGGTGGAAGTGGCCCTCCAGGAGAAGCTCAAGGAGCAGGTGGTGAAGCTCCAGGATGTCAACAAGCTGTGGTACACGGTCCACAACAAGAGCATGGTGAAAGGAGCCTGCCAGAAGACACTGAGCGACCTGCAGCTGGACTAACTGGATCTCTGCCTTATTCACTGGCCCATGGGCTTCAAGCCTGGGCCCGACTATTTCCCACTGGATGCCTCAGGAAGCGTGATTCCTAGTGATACCGATTTTGTGGACACTTGGACAGCTATGGAACAACTAGTGGATGAAGGTTTGGTAAAAGCAATCGGTGTCTCCAACTTCAACCCCCTTCAGATTGAGAGGATCTTGGACAAACCTGGCTTAAAATATAAGCCTGTGGTGAATCAGATGAAGTGCCACCCATACCTAAATCAGGAGAAGCTGATTGAGTACTGCCATTGCAAAGACATCATGGTGACAGCATACAGCCCCCTTGGTTCTCCTGACAGGCCCCGGGGCCAAGCCTAAAGACCCTTCTCTCCTGGAGGATCCCAGGATCCAAGCAACTGCAGCCAAGCACAATAAACCTACAGCCCAGATGCTAATCCGGTTCCCCATTCAGAGGAACTTGGTAGTGATCCCCAAGTCTGTGACACCTGTGCACATTGCTGAGAACTTTAAGGTCTTTGACTCTGAGCTGAGCAGCAAGGACATGACCACTCTACTCAGCTACAACAGGAACCAGAGGGTATGCACCTTGATGAGCTGTGCCAAACCCAAGGATTATCCCTTCCACGCACAAGTCTGAAGCTGCGGCAGGCAGATCCCCGCTCCTCCTCAAGCGGCTTGCACCTGTTCTTTCTGCCTCATCTGCCCTTGCAAGTGTCCTGTGTCCCTCTGCACCGGGTGGCACCTTGCAAACCAGATGGTGAGGGTAAGTGTGATGTAGAATCTGGAGGGCAGTACCAGTAGCCGAGGTGTTTCTTCCAGCTTTTCTTGGTCTTTCTTCTTACCCACCCGGAAGACTTGAACACGAGTACCCTTTCCAACCAAAGAGAAGCAAGATTTAGAGCCCAAGTCATGCCACTACCACTTAAGACTGTGAGCTCAGAACTGTAATCCTATGGGTCAGACTTCTTGCCTCAAATAAAAACAGGTTTTGTGAAAAACAAACAAACAAACAAACACCCCCCAAAAAAACCTAATTCATATTCAGAGTGATAAAACTTTGGGACTTCAAAGACAAGTAGAGGATATTCAATGATATTGACAACTGGAAGACAATGAAACAGTATCCCCGAAGCAATAAAAGCACAAACTGTCTGCGTAGTCTTTTATATCCACTAAGTAAACCTTTATGAATGATGGAGTGATAAAGATATTTTCAGTTACAAACAGATATCATTAAAAGAACTTTGGTGCACACTTAATTAATTAATTAATTAGTGTGTGTGTGTGTGTGTGTGTGTGTGTGTGTGTGTGTGTGTATTTTCAAGGGCACACGTGTATGTACAGGCCGGAGGCCAATGTCAGGTATTTCCTTAAATGGTTTCTCACCTTAGTTTATGAGATAGGGTCTCTTGTTGAGCCTGAAACTCAACGAATCAGGAGGCTCCTGTTTTTGTTCCCCCAGATCTGGGGTTACCTTGGCATTTTTTTCTGTGGGCACCAAGGATACAAATTGGATCCTCATACTTATGTAGCAAATAACCTACCAATTTAGTCTCTAAAAGAACCTTCCAAAACATAGCCCAGACGGATAAAAGCCTCTGGAATGTAAGAAGGAGTAGTGATTAATAGGCAGCACAGAAAGTCCTTGCCTAGGAAATGAAAGGATATATAATCTGAAAGAAGAAAGCAACCCATTTCTATAGACAGTCACTGCAGAGACACTTGAAGAGCCCACAGAAAGTCACTGCAGGGACACTTGAAGAGCCCACAGAAAAGGTTTGTAGAACCAGTACATGGATTTAATCAAGGTCACAGGATATGAGATCAATACATAAAATCCAGTTGTATTTGTATATAACAGCAACAAAACATTGCAAATTGAATTTTAAAATGGTAACATTTGCAATAGCACTAGAGATTCCAAACCCTTAGTCATAATTCTTACAAAGAATTATTCTTACAAGGTCTGGAGGCTCAGCACCATGAAACTTCAATGAAAAACATCAAAGATGGCCAGAGTAAATGTTCCTAAACTGAAGCCTCACTTTGGATATCTTGGTGACAGCCTAAAAGAGGGTCTCCAGTGAGTCTTGCCTTCTGGGCATTTACATCCTTACATAACCCCTCTCTTGAAGGGGCCACTGGAGGGAGATACGCACTTGCAATAAACAGAAGAGGCAAGAGGCAAGTTGGGGGAAGTATTGCCTCCTAGGTAGGCTTCCTAGGAGGCCATGGTTCTGCTGTGCGCTCCCTGTCACACTCTTGGTGAGTTAGTAGCCATGTTGTGAGCAGTTCTAAAGAGAGGCCAAAGGAAATCTGGAGAGTCCTCCAGCCACAACTAAAAAGGAACGGCTTCTTTAAATATATGTTTTTTGGGTTTATTTATTTTTATTTTATTTTACATGGAGTGTTTTGCCTGAATGTATGTATATATGTATATCACTACAAGCCTGATGCTTGAGAAGGCCGAAAGACAGTATGAGATCCTTTGAAGCTAGAGTTACAGATACTTGGGAATCTGGGACTAGAACTCAGGTCCTCTGAAAGAACATTTTGTCTTCTTCTTCTTTTTTTTTTAAATTAGATATTTTCTTCATTTACATTTCACATGCTATCCTGAAAGTCCCCTATACTCCCCCCACCGCCCTGCTCCCCAGCCCACCCACTCCCACATTTTGTCTTCTTAACTGCTGGGCTGCTTAGCGTTTTGTTTGTTTGCTTGCTTGTGTCTTGTTTGTTTGTTTTTCAACATGAAAAGAAGCTCGAGTCACCTTGGGAGAGGGAACCTCAATTGAGAAAATGACTCCATCTGATTGTCTTGGAGGCAAGCCCTTGAGACCATTTTCATTGAGGTGGGAGGCCCAGCCAAGTGTGGGTGGTGCCACCGCCCGCACCCCTCCCCCAAGTGGTACTTCGTTGTATGAAAAAGCAAGCCATGGGAATGAAGCCAGTAAGCAGCAGCACCCCTCCGTGGCTTTTTCTGTGTAGTTCCTGCCTCCAGGTTCCTGCACTGCTTGAGTTCCTGGCCTGGCTTCCCTCAGTGATGGAGTATATGTGAAACTGTAAACTGAAATAAACCCTTTCCTCCCAAGTTGCTTTTGATCATGGTGATTATTATAGACAATAGAAAAGCTGGGATCTCTCCAAATCTGCACCACAGATGGGTGTTCGGGTATCCTCAGAGACCATCAGAACCTTTGGAGCTGGAGTCACAGGCAGGAGTGAGCTGCCCGATGTTGAGGCTGGGAACTAAGGTCCTCTGTAAGAGCAGCAAGTGCTCTTAACTGCTGCTAAGGTTAATCACGTAGACAACTGTATGACTACTTCCCAGCAGATCTTTACCTCAGCTCTGGCTGACGACTTGATTGCAACCTTGTGAGCTAAAGATCCTGAGGTAGGAGGCCCTGAACTCTACCCAGATTCCTGAACCACAGGATTTGTGAGGTAATACGTATGAGGGTTACAGGCCACTAGGTTTTGAGCCATTTTGTAACGTAGTAATAAAGAAAATGTTCTATTTCTCCAAATTCATGAAAAGATTGCCAGGAACCTCAACCCCAAGTAGGCTTTTTGTAGAAAATTTCAAACAGACGCTAAAACTTCCTTGATAAAGCAAAGACATTATAATAGTCAAAACAATTTGAAGAACGAAGTTAGAGAACTCAGTAACCGATTTCAGAAGAATTAAGACAACGAGCCTCCAGACCTTGTAGAGTCTTTATAAGAATTATGACTAAGGATTTGATATCTCTAGTGCTATTGCAAATCTTATAGTTTTAAAATTCAGTTTCCAATGTTTTGTTGCTGTTGTGTACAAATACAACTGGTTTTTATGTATTGATCTCATATCCTGTGACCTTGATTAAACCCAACGGTTCTAGCAACCTTCTTGCTATGCTCTTCGCGTGTCTCTGCAGTGACTATAGAACCAAGTGATCCACAGACTGGAACAGGGAGGGCGGAATAGACCTGCATGGAAGCCGTCCTTTGATTTGTTTTTGACAAAACTACAAAGGTGATTTTATTTTTTAATTAAAAAACTTATTAAATTTTCATTTTTTTTTGACATGTGTGGTTGTGTGTGGAAGTGTGTGACGCGGCATGCACATGGAGTCAGAGGACTTCTGGCAGAGTCAGTCCCCTCCTGCTTACGTGGGTCCTGGAGATTCAACTCTCATTCTCAGACTTGGTGGCAGACGCCTTGCTCCACTGAGTCATCTTGCTGGCCCCAGAGGTATTTTTCCAAAAAGATAGTATCTTTAAGGAGTGTTTCCTGGGGGCTACTGAACATTCCTATCTAGCAAAGCAAAGGGCTTTGTTTTGTACAAACATCAGCAAACTTCAACAAAACATTAGACACATGAGTGCATGTGACACACGCTTTAATGGGCCCAGGAGAGAAATGTAGATAGTTTTTAACTTTCATAACTAAAATACTATAGTTTGGGGGGCAGGGTTTTTTTGTGTAGCCCTGACTGTCCTAGAACTCGCTCTGTAGACCAGGCTGTCCTGCCTCTGGCTTCTTTGTGCTGGGATTAAAGGCGTGGACCACTACTTGCACAGCCCTAAATTGTCCATTTTTTTTCTTTTTACATTTACTCTTTTACAAACTTGGTTTTGTGTGTGCCGGTGTGTGTCTGTCTCCTGGTGCACATGTGCAAGTCAGAAGACAGCCTATATGGGTTCTGGAGGTTGAACTCCAGTCAAGAGACTTGGCAGCAAGCGTTCTTCCCTCTGAAATGATCTGGCCCTTCCTAGTAGTCCTGTTACCCTGGGGCGTGAGAGGTGAGAGGCAGCAGAAACACTCATGAGAACACATTCACTCAGTGCTCTCTCTGCAGTCCTTAAGTGGCGGCGGAGGTGGGAAGGCAGTCATGACATGAAATGCACAAACGGACTGAACCATACAGCCTTGGGGAAAGGGCCTCGAATCAGTCAGCAAAATAAACACTCCCGAAGGATCTCGGCTCTTCCTAGGCCATCAGGGCCACCAGTGCTGTCTGAGTTTGGGGAAGCAGACAGTCCTGAATGAGGGCCACTGCAGCTGCCTCTCTCTGTCAAGCTGCTGAGGTTCTGAGATGTTTTGACAGGGAAGCTGGCCAGCTCACAAAAGGCAACATTAAACGCCCCACTTTCCTTTATTCCTAAGCTGGACTTCCGGACCCACAGAATGACTCGGATCCCACTGAGGTCTGAGGACCATGACGCCTGCCCGGGTGGAGCTCCCCGGGTCACAAATAAGTTATGAGCAGTCACGGTCACTCGGGTAGCTCCACATACCCTGCTAATTAACGCTTCCAAATCCGGCCCTGGCCCACTCGTGTAAAAGAGAAAGCCAGGAGCTGGCAGGGCCTGCAGCAGATGGGTCAAGGGGTGTGCTTGGCACTAACTCCACAGGTAGTGGGTGGGCCAAGTAAAGATGGTTCACAGAGGCCAGACCTCCCAGGCTGTTGAAGCCGACCTGGAAGCCTGGGTGCAAGCTCAGTAGGACAGCTTCTAGCCCCGCCCTAGCACTCCAGGCAGCATCCGTTGGGGAAGCCCATGAGCAGGTGCAGACACCAGCAGCACATGGCCCCACTACAGGGGGCTGACATTGATCACTACAACGAAGATGTCCTCTTGCTTTGGAGCAGCTGGGCCATTAGGCTCCTTTTGCATAAGGGAAAGAGACTTCTCCAGGTTGGATTTTATTGAAGTGAAACTGTTCCATGTCAAACTCCTGCCTCACAGTTTTGATATTCTGGGCGTGCCTCCTCTGTATCCCTCTATATTCGGCTGAGCTACAAACTCCACGGAACCAGGGAGGATTTGGGTCTGCAGATCTTCTAGGCGGTATCGAAACAGGCCCAGTTCCACCCGCTGCCTCCGTGCAGAGTAGACTGCAGAGTCAAAGCAGGGTAGTGGTAGTGTGTCCATGGCAGTAGGTGAATTCCTTGGCCACTGACTTTCCTTGCCAACGAGATCCTTCTGGCCATAGACAAAGTCCGGGATGCCTTGTTTTCCCCAGTCCTCAGGATCTGGAGGCAGCAGATAGGAAGGCTCCTGTGAATGATGTGGAACAGCCACGAAGGCTACTCAATATGGTCTGGGCTGACCAACAGTGGCAGCTGCTCACAAGAACCCGTTTCAGCAGTCCCAATCCGGTGCTGAAGGGCCAGAGGGTTCCTAGAGACCTGTTGGTCTTCAGTCTGAGTTGGCAGCTGGAAGACAATGATTCTAATGTCATCAAAGGAACTCCTTAGTGGCAGGAACAGGATACTTACCAGCAAGCCAAGGCAAACAGGCCAAAAGCCGAGTTTTCATCTTCCGTTTCCCTTTTGTATGGGTTGCCACCTAAGCGCACTGTGCAGTGGGTCTTCGCACTTCAAATAAACTGATCAAGAAAATCCCTCACAGGAGTGTCCAGCAGTTTCCCTTCTCCTTGACTCCAGATCCAACCAAGTTGACCACCAAGACCACAGAATCCATGTTTCCTCTTCCAGAAGCTTGGAATCTTTACTTTTTCACATAGTGTAAATATGTTCATTCATACTTGCATCTGATTATTATTTGAGAGGAGGGAAGGATAAACCTTGGTCCCTAAAGCTGGAAGCTTGCAATTTGTGGGAAGAATCAAAGGAGACATGTCAGCTGTGATGCTAAAACAGCAGTGGGGATCTGTGGACAGAACTGACCTCTAAGTGCCCGAGTCCGGACACATCACTGAAATTGAACCTATGTTTGTAAAATGGAAGCCTGCCTTGTCAACGGTTCCATGAATAGGCGATAACTACACAATCCAGTAAACACCTTCAAGAACCACTTAGCAAGCTAAGGTTCTTTTAGAAGAATTGGCACGGTGGCAGAGGCTGCAGCTCTTATCCAGCAAGACAGTCTAGGACTGCCCCTATGGGCAGAGGGGCACTGGATCTCCTCCAGCCCGGGAGTGAGTATGGAAGCTACCCACCTCCACCCAGAGCTGGGGTCTTCTGCACTTGCTTTAGGTGAGGCGGATGCATCTCAAGGCTCTGGACACAGGCTGATCCTGGCCACTGTACACTTTCAAATATTGAAATAAAGATTAGAAGCCGGGTGTGGTGGTGCACACCTTTAATCCCAGCACTTGGGAGGCAAAGGCAGGCGGATTTCTGAGTTCGAGGCCAACCTGGTCTACAGAGTGAGTTCCAGGACAGCCAGGGCTACCCAGAGAAACCCTGTCTCGAAAAACCAAAAACAAAACAAAAAACCAAACCAAACCAAAACAAAAACCAAAGATTAGAAACTGAGCAAATTAAGCAAAAATAATACTAGGATGAAAGTAGTGGATACACCTTATAAATTACTAGACGACAAAAAGTAAAGACCAGTACAAACTGGGCCATCCTAGCAAAGGTCAAATAATGGAAAGGAAAGGAAGTGTCATGAATGCATGACCACTAAGAAATGGGCTGGAGAGATGGCTCATTGGTTAAAGGTGCTTGCTACTCTCTGTTTCCCAGCGCCCATGTTGGGCAGCTCACAGGGCATGAACACAGCAAGACACACACACACACACACACACACACACACACACACACACACANAGAGAGAGAGAGAGAGAGAGAGAGAGAGAGAGAGAGAGAGAGAGAGAGAGAGAGAATTTAAAAAATATTTAAAATTGCGTAACATTTCTTATTTCTTCTTTTGCATCTTATAAGATGACGTCTCATTATGTAGACTTCTGGCTTCCTGCCTCAGCTTCCCGAGTGCTGGGATTTAACACTGTTCATTCCTTAAACAGTGGAAGATTTTCATTTGGGAAAATACACAGCTGTTTGTTCTCTATCGAGGACACACATAAAAGACTAGATATGGTGGCACATGCCTGTGTTCTCGGCACTTAGAAAGTGGAGACAGGGTCAGGAGTTCAAGGTCATCTGTGGCCAGGAAGTGAGTTTGAGGTCAGCTTGGGCTACATGAGTTCAAGTCTCAAAAGGAAGAAATAAAGGAGAAAAAGACACACATAAAAACAAGCAAAGATTACAAATAAAAATTGGGAAACTATACTAAGCAGATTCTGGAAAAGAAAGCATTATGGAATTTTTTAATAACAGACAAATAGAATTCAAAACAGCAAACATTTAATAAGACAAAGAGAAATATTTTATCATCATATAATGTATAATTCATGAACTTTTATGTACCCTCAGCAGTAGTAAAACAAAGACAGAAGATTAAATTGAAACACAGAGATAAGGAAAGTCAGAAACTGTCCTGTCAGAGCATTTCCACTCCAATGGTCTCAAGCTCTTGCTTGTTTTCTTAAGGTTTTTATAGTGATGGGTAATTTATATTTAACAGAAATTTATGCACATCAATGTGTTTACTGTTCTACTTTGTGTATATATGTGGGTATATAATATATACACATGTATGTATATAGCACATATATTATCATAATTTTAATACACCATATAAATTATATATATATTTCTTTGCTGGGAATGGAAACCAGAATCTTACTCATGCTAGGCAAGTGCTGTATACAACTGAGCTACATCCCTCACCTACTATGTTTATTATATTTGAAGCACTTATGGCATTTCTAAGTATGACCTAAAGATTCTTTCTCTAATAATAATTAAAGAGCTTTTCTGCCTTTTCTCTCACACACTAGGATAACAAATTCAGAATTAAAATTTTCTTTCCTTTGGAAGAAATCTTGCAGGAAGTGTCAAAAACATTACAAGTCACCCTATGTGCTCTGCATCCAGCTTCCTTCAGTGATGACACTGTATATAATATAAACTACCAGGAAATTGGAAATTATTGTAATCAGTTAATTATTGTTCACTGTCTTATAGATACTCAATTTTCACTATTGGTTTACACTGTTTTCTTGAAATACGGTTTCACATAGCCCTGGCAGACCTTAAACTCGCTATGTAGCAGGCAAGGCTTGTTTTCAATTCCTGATTCCCTTGCTTCCATCTCCATAGTGCAGGGATTATAGACGTGTGCCACCGCACTTGGTTTAATATTCACCGTTTTTATGTTGCATTTGTTTGTGCAGGTTTGAGGGTACATTTTATCATATGTGTAGATTTATGTACTGATCATCACAATCAAGACTCAGACGTGTTCCATAGTCACTAAGGAATACTATCTCAGAATTTTGCATTTTCATGTAGTTTCCATTCTGGCCTCCTGTTCTTGTTGCCTGGCAACCACTAATTTGTTCTTCTTCTCTACCGTTTTGTTATTCCGAGCATATTATACGGATGGAATCATACAGTGTATAACCTTTTGAGGTTAACTTTTTTCTCTGTGAATAATGAGCTTGAGGTCCATGCAAGTTGTTGCTAAAATATCAATAATTCATTTCTGTTGCTTCTAAAATACGATTCTATTCTACAGCTATATAGAAGTTTGTTCAATCATTCACCCACCTAGATGGGTTTAGGATGCGCCTAGCATTTTGCTTTGGGGAGTTAAGCTGCTGTGAGCATTCATACACAGGGGTTTTCTGGACCAAAGTTTCTTCAGGATAAATGTTTAACAGCAGGACTATTCAGTCACATGGTTAATGTAGGTTTAGTTTTGACTGTTTTCCCGAGTGGCTAGATCACTTTACATTTCTACTAGTAATTTAAGAAGTGATACAATTCCTCCACATCCTTACTAGCATTTGATATTATTTTATTTATTAAGGGTATAGGGGACATTTGGGATAGCATTTGAAATGTAAATGAAGAAAATATCTAATAAAATAAGTTTAAAGCCGGGCGTGGTGGCGCACGCCTTTAATCCTAGCACTTGGGAGGCAGAGGCAGGCGGATTTCTGAGTTCGAAGCCAGCCTGGTCTACAAAGTGAGTTCCAGGACAGCCAGGGCTATACAGAGAAACCCTGTCTCGAAAAACCTAAAAAAAAAAAAAAAAAAAAGTTTAAAAAAAGAGGATTTTTTTGAGTCACCCCCGCGCAGCCTTGGCTTGCCGTGCGAGTCGGACGTGGTCCGGGCCCACCACCCTGCTCTGTACTACTACTCGGCTTTCCCGTCAAGATNCCTGAGGAAGTGCACCATGGAGAGGAGGAGGTGGAGACCTTTGCCTTTCAGGCAGAAATTGCCCAGCTCATGTCCCTCATCATCAACACTTTCTATTCCAACAAGGAGATTTTCCTCCGAGAGTTAATCTCTAATGCTTCAGATGCCCTGGACAAGATTCGGTATGAGAGCCTGACGGACCCTTCCAAGTTGGACAGTGGGAAAGAGCTGAAAATTGACATCATCCCCAACCCTCAGGAG
>NC_034613.1:81116285-81131854 GCF_900095145.1 Mus pahari
TGTGTGTGTGTGTGTGTGTGTGTGTGTGTGTATGCTATATGTATAATGCCATAGGAGGCCAGAAGAGGGTGTTGGATCTCCTGAAGCTGGAGTTACAGTTGCAGGTGGTTGGGAGCGACCATGTGGGTGCTGGGAATCAAACCGCAGCCCTCTGCCAAGGCAGCACGTGCCCTTAACCACTGAACCATCTCTCCAGGCTCTAAGATTTTTCTCATACAATATGTTTTGATCATGTTTTCCCTCCTTCAACTCCTCCCAGATCCTCCCTATCTACTTACCCACCCAACTTCATGTTCTCTCTCTCTCTCTCTCTCTCTTCCCCCTCCTCTCTTCTCTGTTTCAAAACAAAAACAGATGTTACCCCCCCCCCCAAACCAAGAGTCAAAATAAACAAAATAGTCCAATGAGACAAAAAAGTAATAAAGAAATAAGCAAGAGCAACTCCCCTAAAAAAAACAAACATGGAATTTGTTTTGTGTTGGCCACCTACTCCTAGTCATAGGGTTTGCCCTGGAGTGTGGCTTATATGACCAGTGACACTCCATTAGAGAAAACTTCCCCTTTGCCAGCAGGTATCAATCACAAATAACTTCTTGGTTAGAGGAGGGAGCACATGTTCACTTCCCCCTCTCAGTGCTGGGACCTTGTCCGGCTGGAACCTGTGCAGGCTCTCTTCGTGTTGCCACAGTCTCTGTGAGTTCCTGTGTATCAGTCTCGCTGTCTCTGAAAGACAGTTTCCTTGGAGTCACCACTACCTCTGATTCTCCCGGTCTTTCAGCCTTCTCTTCTGCTTAGACCTCTGAGCCTTGAGGGGAAGGGTTAGGAAGACATCCCACTTAGGACTGAGTGTCCCAAAGGCTCACTCATTGCACATTGTCCAATTATGGATTTCTGTGTTACTTCCCATCTGCTGCAAGCAGAAGCTTTTCTGATAAGGGTTGAGTGAGGACTGATATATATATATATATATATATATATATATATATATATATATATATATATACTGATGGGAATAACAATATGTTACCAGAAGCCATCTTAGTGTTGTGTTCCTCTAGTGTTTTCAGGAATGGAGCCTTACCATCTGGTTATGGAGGGTAACTAGTAGTCTTGGCAACAGCCTGTGATGTTTGGGGGATCTTAGAGCCCCTTTGGCCAATGACTCAGTAGGCTATAACCCATTTCGGGCACCAGAGGTTGAATTTGGTGGCATAAGATGTCTAGTTGGAGCACTGTCCCCTTCATGGAGATTAAATTCCTTTCATGTATGTACATATTTTACGAAGCTTCTTCAACAGTAGGTTCCCATATGGTTCTTCAAAAGACCTTTAGTGTTAGCTGTCCCTTCCCATATATATTCCTTCTTACCCCACTCTTCCATCCCCATTGTAATTTAATCCTTCTAGTTTAGTTTGTCCTTTATCTCTCCATAACACTATTTTATTTATACTTTGGGAGATTCTCCCCTTACTAGGTCCCTGACCTCTGTGGTTATTTGGATTGTAGCACACACAAGCATTTGGTCCTATTATGTTTTTTTTATTTTTTTGCACTTGTTGGGCGAACAGTGATCTTCTCTGCCTCCTTGCTCCCCCTGCTCCCTTTCCCCTTGTTTCTCTTCCTCCCCTCCCCCTTCCTTCTTTTCCATATTCGGGAAACAAGTCCTCTGTAGTGTTTCGGGGTATCCACCAGAGAACACTGCTCTTGGACATGGGTTTAAGCCAACAGAAAGTCTTTATTAGCTGGTCAGTGACTAAGCTGGGTGCTTGGGATCCCAAGGCCTTTCTCAGTGTTTAACCAAAAAGGTTGACATACATTAGTTAACAAGAGCAGTTAGCCGGAAGCAGAACTACAGAAGGCAAAAAGCAAGGTGAGTTCATTTAGAGACTTTCCCAGAACTATGGACTTTGATGGATTAGGCCTTTGTTTCAGTTGTGGCAGGTGATGCTGTCTATGTGCTGAATTTTACAGCTTGAGTGGTACTTCCATCATGGAGTCAGTTGTGCTAAAGTCTGGGGCCCACTAAGGTCTGGGGACCTGTCACAGTAGGACATATTATTTGCGAATATTTTCACCTAGCATGTAGCTTGTATTTCCATCCTTTCAGCAAGGTCTTTCATTGTACAAAAGATAATTATTCTAAAGTCCAATTATTGATTTCTATGGATTGTCTTTTTGGTGTCTTGTCTAAATAAACCACTATAATTCCAGTTACTGATGACTCTTTTCTTAAACTTTCCTTTAAAAGTTTTAGGTTTATGTATTGAAATTCGTGATCTATTTTTAATTTCTTTCCTGTGTACTATTCAGGTTAAATTTTTGTGTTTTTATTTTGCTCATGGCTGGCTAATCAGTTAAGTGACGTTTGTTGGAAAGACCATTCTTTCTCCATTGAGGTGCCTTTGCACCTTTTTGTTTCAATTTTTTATTAGATATTGTCTTCATTTACATTTCAAATGTTATCCTGAAAGTTCCCTATACCCTCCCCCTGCCCTGTTCCCCTACCCACTCACTCCCACTTCTTGGCCCTGGCATCTTTGCACCTTTTTAAAAAATTATTTTCATTAAAAATTATTTGGTCCATTGACAGACTGCACTGCTCCATTGATCTATGTTTCTTCTGCTGGTTTCATGCTGCCTAGATTTCTGTAGCTATGTCTTATGTCAATATTCCCTTCATTATTCCTAATTAATTCCTCTTTTTCTAAAATTGTTTTCAACATTCTAGTTCCCTTGTCTTCTGCACGTAACTTTTAGAATGAGCTTGAAGAAGCTGAGGAGGAGGGCAACCCTGTAGGAGGACCAGCAGTCTCAATTAACATGGACCCTTGAGATCTCTCAGACACTGGACCACCAACCAGGCAGCATACACCAGCTGATATGAAGCTCCTGACACACATATAGCAGAGGACTTCTGGGTCTGTGTTCAGTCAGAGATGATGCACCTAACCCTCAAGAGACTGGAGGCCCCAGGGAGTTTAGAGGTCAGGTGGGGTGGGGTGGGGGTAGGGACATCTTTATGGAGACTGGGTCGGGAGGGTAGGTATGGGATGTGGAACAGTCAGAGAGTGGACCGGGAGGGGGATAAAATCTGGACTCTCAAATAAGATTAAATACAAGTTTAAAAAAAAAATGAGCTTACATCTACCAAAAAAGTCCTGCCGGATCTGATAGGACTTGTGTCAAACCTGTGTATCAATCTGGGAAGGATTTACCTGCATACTGAATCTGGCATTTCTAAACTAGATTCTCTTTGTCAGCATTCTAAAAATTCCAATATAGAACTTATATATGTCTTGTTAGATGTACTCCTAGGTATTTTTTTTTGAAACATAATTTTTTGAGACAGGGGTCTCACTATGCAGCCTTGTTTTGAACTATGCAGTCTGGAACTCTCTATGTAGAGCAGGCTGGCCTTGAACTCACAGAGATCTGCTACCACACCTGGCTTAAACAGACATTCTAACTGGCATTGTGGGCCTTTTTATTGTTATTAATTTTCTTTTTCCTCCTTTTTTGAATCAATTAATTCAGCCTATTAATATGGCTAAAGGGTTGGTCAATTTTTTAGATTAAAAATTATTTTATGTGTATGTTTAGAGTGCTTGTCTATATGTGTACTATGTGTCAGGGGCTCGAGGGTGACAGATTACCCTGGAACTGGAGTTGCAGATGACTGTGAGCTGCCATGTGGGTGCTGGGAATCTAAACTAGGTCCCTTATAAGAGCATCACGTGCTGTTAAACTGCTGAGCCAGCCCCAGTTGATTTCTGAATATCAAACACCTTCCGAAGGACACCTCCAATTGATTGTGGTACATACCGTTCTTTTTGGATATTTCAGAATTTGACTTGTAACCTTTTCCAGTTGTACAGTCTTTGTCTGCTTTTGCTATTAGGGTGACATTGTCTTTGTAAAATGAGTTGAGAAATATTCCTTCCTCTTCAATTTTATAGGATAGTTTCTGTGGAGTTCGCGATAAAATTCACTGAATTTTAAAGCCGAATGACACCCTTGAAATCACTGACTGGAACTTGTGTTTGACTATAGCGACTCCAGAGACCCATTTTTTTTCTCTCTCCAGGTTGCCAGAACCAATTGTAGATTTGTTTATCTTGAGGGAGATTAGCTGAGGAATAAAATGACTGTCTTTTGACACAGAGTACAAAAAAGACAGATCCTGAAGTAGCCTGAAAGCCATTTCCTAACAAAATTGACATTTGCTCTGTTCTCTGCAATCTAAGTCCCGGAAATGACAAATTCAAATGCAGAGGAGAGAACAAAGCCGAGCCCTGCAGGTTGGCGAGCCTCAGGCTGGCACAAGTCAAAGTGCAAGCAAGACTGCTGCCACTGAGAAGGTTCAAAAACACAATCAAACCAAAACCAAACTGAAATCTACCTCCGGAAAGTGAGGAAATCACTAAGGAAGGAAGACGAAGCAAGGGAGGCAGCAAAGGAGGTGTGTTAAAGCCATGACCACTGTGGAGGCCTCAAACTCAGCTCTGCTGGAAAATTCTGAGACACATCATAAAGCTCACACAGAAGGCAGAAGGAGCTGGGATATCTATCTCCAACTTCTCTCAGCCTCTGAGGGAGAGCAACTCACGAGCCGAGTTGATTCCCTACCTGTTTTGCCCACGGGCATCTGCCATAAATGCCTAGGGATTGGCAAGTTAGAAGCTGGGTAAAGGCCAGGAGATCCAGGCAGCCTGTCTATAGCGTCTGCTACAGTATGGTAGGAAGGGAGAGAAATTAGCTTCCATAGAAATATTTGCATGGTATTAGAAGAGAAACATGAATACCATGATTTAATTTGTTGCAAAATTACTTGAACTATGGAAATGTATTCCACACAAATGATCCAGAATTTTTGTCAGAAATAATGTTCCTGCCAGGCACAGTGGGCATGTGGCTCAAGTCTTGGCCACACTGGACACTGGGACAGGAGGCGGGCTGGAGTCTGAGAGTTGGAGGGCAGCCTGGGCAAAAGGGGGTGGCAGGTCTTAAAAAAAAAATCCCTTTGATGTTGTACTTTCATTCATAGTTTGGGAAGGGAAAGAGAGACTGGTAAGGTACTGTCTTTGCATAGAGAAATTTTAATTTGGCCAAAATGGATGCAAATCTAAATACTGCCCTCTGACCTTATTCTTTCTAGCAGGGTAAAAGAATTATGTTCATTTATTTGTACAAAGAGACAAAGTATCCTGAATCAGAAAAACAAAACGGCATGCTAAAAATAACCTATGGATTAATATTTAAAGTTTCTGAAGAGATGATGTCACAGACAGATAGTATAACGGCATTAATCATAGATTTCCGGAAATGCTGATCCAACATCTTTTAACACTGAAAGCTTATTTATAGAAATCTGTCATAGTTATTGATCCAAAACATGCTTTGAGGCTTTAAAAATTTCCATGAAGGAGCAGCATATTTTTTAAAATTGTGGCCCATAACCATCATGTCTTTTTTTTTTCAGAAGCTTCTCATATCTGCAAATGTTAGAGAACTGGGGAGGATGTAATTTGACAGGTTAATTTGAATGCCAAAGATTGTCATAATTTAATATCACCAGGGAGAAATGAATATTCACTTTTCCAAAAATACAGAAGGAAATGATTTACTCTTTGAGAACTTAAAAAAAATGGCACACTTGAATATTTTAAGCTTAATGTCATTTCTATGAATCATAGTTGAATATAATAGTGTAAATTTATAGACTAAGATCAGACAGTTTTAGCTGTTGGGCCATATTAACTTGTTCTGCACCTTTCCTGGCCAAAGATACTGGACCGCTCATGTGCTTCTAGACAAAAATTTAATAGTAGAGTTAAAAAAATCTCCTATTACTAAAACCTGGTTAGTTTTATTTTATTTTTATTTATTTTTATTTTTATTTTTGGAGCAGGGGCATTGAGCTGAAGGTTTATGCTAAACAAGGTGAGAGATATCTGAGGGAGGTCAAAGGAGGTCAAAGGAGGGTAGAGGCCTCTCACCTGTCATATCCATGTAGAACCAAGGAGAGGTTGATCCTGTGCAGAAGGCAGCTGGCTGCTTCCTCAGATCCTGTCTGCTCTGGTATTTATTAGTAACAGTTTCCCACAACAGAGTTTAAATGCACGAAGACACTTTGCTCACAGCCCTGGGTCCAGGCTTCCAAAGTCAGGATGCTGCAGAGTTGAGTCCCCTCTGCAGCCCTGAGTATGCATCTGCTCCAGGCCTAGCTGGTCACCAAGACTGTGGTGGTTTGAATAGAACTGGCTCTCATTGGCCATATATTTGAATGCTTAATCATTAGGGAGTGGCACTACTTGAGAAGGACCAGGAGGTGTGACCTTATTGGAGGAAGTGTGTCACTGGGGGGTGGGCTTTGGTGGTTCAAACACACAAGCCAAGTTCAGTGTCTCCCTTTCGTCCTGCTTCCTGTGGATCCTGATGTAGAACTCTATAGATGTTCTCACAGGTGTGCTGCCCTACATGAGGAAAATGAAGCAAACCTCTGAAACGGTAAGTAAATCCCAATTAAATGCTTTCCTTTATAAGAGTTGCCTTGGTCATGGTGTCTCTTAATAGCAATACATTAGTACATTGACTAAGACAGATTCCAGACAGATTCCTCTGAGGATCTTATCCAGATCAGTTATACTCACAGAAGGTGACAGCTTCAGGACTTGGGAGAGCATTAACTGAAGAGTGACCTCATGGAGAGGGGTCAGGGAAATTCTGATAGCTTTGCCTCCTCCAGCATCCTTCCAAATGACCACTCCACATAGTCCTCTGTGGGATAGGCCTCTCAATCTGCCAACAGCCTGAAGTATCAGCATCTTCTCCCTTGAGGCCTGAGCAGGGCAGAGCAGTGCAGGAAGTCTTCAGCCTACTATCCAGATGCTGTGTGAGGCAGCCTGTCTGAGGGAATGGCAGCTGACAGGAGAGAACTGTGGTCCCAAACTCTGTGCCAGGTCATTGGGAGGCCCCACCAGCCATACAGAGTGAGGCCCTATTTCATCCTGTCAACTGAATCCTGCTGCAGACAGATGTTAAATAGGGGATGGTGGTCCTGGAAGGTGTGTGGTGAGGTCTCCTCACCTAGACCTACACTATATTGCCGTGGGGGAGCCTTGTCCCTTTAGGGTTCACTACCTAAGAGCTGTGGGTTCTTTCTATAAGAAGTCTAAATACCAATGGGACCGCTAGACAGCTCCCATTCTTCCTGAGCCGCCATCTTGGGGAAAGCCATATTCATGGCCATAGCCTGAGGCACTGAGTGATGTGGGTCCCCATGGAATCTGTGAGGTCTGAGGCTACCCAGGGACTTAACTGAAGAGGATCTGTGACCCTTGTGTAAGCATTGGTTGGATGGAAAGAAAAATGCATTTGAATGGGAGCTGGGGCTCTGGTTGTGGGCTCCAGCCTGGAAGTTCTCTGGAGAGAATGATCTTGGAACTCAGTAAGCTACAGACAAAGTCACAGCATGAGTCACTGGGAAGGACACTGTACACACTGAATGTCCCCAGAGCTACAAGCAGGCAGATGATCCTGTGTCTGGGGCAGAGAGATGGGTACAGGTGCTAGGTACACAGAGCAGCAGAACCTCATCCAGCGGCTCTGTCTGGTCCTTCATCACCCTGCCCATCTGCCCAAATACACAAGGCAGGTTTGGGACTTTGGGACCCTAGAAAGGATGGCTCTGCCTCTGCTCAAGACTCCCCTCCTCCCTGGATCTGGATGTCCCAGGTTGGCAGAAGTACCATCTCTCCCACTGCCCCGTCCTTCCTTTTCATCGGCCCAGCAGCTCATGTCATGGGTGTCTTAGGGTTTTCAGTGCTAAAAACCACTTCCCAGATGCACAGGAACATGAGGGCAACAGCATGTCTGACTGTCATTTTATCACCAGCCAGGGACACTCTTTCACCTCAGTCAAGGGGCTTTTGAGAGCCATGTCCCTGTTTCAGGAAGAGAAGCCAGGCAGGCGGGGACCCCTTGGAATTATGCCATCTTGGGGAAAGAGTGAATGTATTCATGGCCACAGCTTGAGGCACTCACTGATGTGGGTCTCCATGGAATCTGTGAGGTCCGAGGCTTCGCAAGGGCTTCATTTGAGAGGATCTTCTATCTCTGTTTACATGTCGGTGGGATGGAGTGGTAGGTATAGCCCATCTGATGATATCCTGAAGGCTGTGGGCTCCCCTCTCTGAAGCCTGTGGGGCTGGGAAAGGCTGCCTGTTTTCTGGTTGAGCTAGGTTTAAACCCCAGAGACCCAGCAGATTAATCTTATTCTCATCCTAGGACTCAGTGAGGGCTGTAGAGGCCATGGGAACAGAAAGCTGGGATGTTGGCCTGGAGCTCTGAGAGACTAAAGTCTCTTCGGAGTGTTTTCCCCAGGGGAGTTTCAAAACATCTGTGCAGGTGAACCAAGGTACAGCTTGCACACAGAGGGTGTTTTGGCTCAGGAGCATGAGTGGCCTTGTAGACACTAGCAGAAGGGATATGGGCAGCCCCACCAGGGGTAATTACTGCCACCTAATTTTATAAACTTACTATATTATAGTTACTAGTTTGATTTGAAAATAAGCCATAAGCTAGTGATGTAAAACAACTTAATTCCCTTTTCTTTCCTTTTTTTTTTCCCTCTTGTCTCTTTTTGAAATAGACTCATTCTGTAGCCCATGATACCCTGGAACTCACTTAGTAACGTAGTAGGCTGGCCTCGACTTCAGAGCGGCCCTCCAACTTTGGCCTCCTAAGTGCTGAGCGTACAGGTGTGGACTCCACCTGGCTAGGCCAACCATTTTTGGAGCTGTCTTCTGAACTGGAGACTGTTGGCTTGGAAGTATGTTAAAGGTTTAATCCCCAGCTGGTTACACTGAACAGTAGTGGACAGATTCAGAGGTAGGACCTGAGGCAGGTTATCAAAGGAGGGATACTGGGACCCTGGCCCCTTCCTGGTTTTCTTTCTTTCCCAACCGCCACAAGCTGAACAGGCCTTTTCTGTCACACAGTCCTGCCACAGTGCATTGTGTCTCCAAGGCCTGAAAGGACAGTGCCAAAAACCCCTGGCCTAAAAACTCTCTACCAAAATAACTATATCCTTCTTATAGGTTGACCAATTCTGGCATTTTGTCACAGTAATAGTAAACTCATTGATATAGAGAACAGGCTAATGCTATAACACGAACATCACCAATTCATTCCTAAAGAAGGCTGTGTCAAGTTGCTTGAAATGATGAAAACAGTTTTAAAATTACTACACATTCAAATATATAGTACACATTGAGTATATATTTGCTGAATTAGTTTTTAGGTTTTTTTTTTTTTAATAACAATTTTAGCTACTTGGTGGATATTCAATAAAAAAAAAAAACCCAGATCCTAGCAGGGTGTGGTGGTGGTGCTTGACTTTGATCCCAGCAGTGGGGAGGCAGAGGCAGGCAGATCTCTGTGAGTTTGAGGCCAGCTGGGTCTACAGAGCCAGTTCCAGGGCAACCTGGGCTATGTAGAGACACCCTGTCTCAATCTCCACACCCCAGATCCTGGAAGATGCTGTCAGCTAAAGCAACAAATCGTGTAAGGATTAAAAAATGGTAGCCAGGCAGGGCTAGAGAGATGGCCATTGGTAAAGAGCACTTGCTACTCTTACAGGTTTGGTGCCAAGTTCCCACATGGCATCTAACACCTCTAATTCCAGTTCCTGGGCGTCCAATGCCCTCTTCTGACTTTTGCAGGTACTGTACACACACATTAGACAGACATAACATGCAAGCAAAACACTCATACACATTACAAAAATAAATAAGCGAGGCAGTGGTGGCACACACCGGAGGCAGAGGCAGGTGGATCTCTGTGAGTTTGAGGCCAGCCTGGTTTACAGAGAGTTCCAGGGTAGCAGGGCTGTTACACAGAGAAACCCTGTCTTGAAAACAAACAAACAAATAAAACCCCAAACAACACAACAAAAAATCAAAACAGAAACAAAAACAAAACCAAAAATCTTTAAAAAGGGGGGGCGCTTTCTCGCTAGCAGGGCGGGCAATCTGAATGTTTGAAGCAACAAACGTGCTGGTTGGCACAAGCCTGAGTAGGTGACCACGTGCTGGTTAGCACAAGCCTGAGGAGACAGCCTGATCTTAGACCTGTTGGAGCGGTGAATACGATCCGAGTGGCCGCCCAGCGGTCTGGGCCTAGGACTGCACTTACTAAGCCTTCGAAGTTGTCCAAGCAGAAATCTGGCTCAGATCTACAGAACAAGATCCCTGAAACCTGACTGAGGACAACTCCAGCGGCTCCAGTCAGAAAGGCCATCGTCTTGAAGAAGATCGTAGCTCATGCAGTACAGGTCCCAGATGTCCGCACACTTCACAGGATTCCTAGGATCTCTTTTCTTTTGGAAAAAGAAAACCACGCTCCACTAAGGACCTGAAGAGGACCTCTTCAAGATCTGTAGTGTCCCTGGGACTCCCTCAAGCACCCCCGTGCTGTACACTTAGAATGTCGAGTCTGGAGAAGCTGAGCTGGACACCAGAGACTTGGAAAGGCCTCAGAAAGTCAGGTGGTCGTACAGTGAGCTACAGAGCCTCGGTTGTGCCACAACCTCCACCCCTGGCCACCAATCCTTCTTGGGTTTTGAGGGACCTGAAGACTTGCCTGGAGTCTCACCTGTTGTGTGTTCAAAGTTAATCGAGTCCCCAAAGGTACCTACCTGCGAAGTCCTTGGGTCCGGATAGACCACTCCCTGGAATCTCCCCGCAAGTTGTGAAAGAGAAGCGAAAGAAGGTTCCTGAGATCCAGAAATCAGAGCTGGATAAGTGGACTGTGGCCATGGATGCTGAATTTGAAGCTGCTGAGCAGTTTGATCTTCTGATTAAGTGAGATGAACTGGGATGCCCATCACTGAGTCGGATGACCTGGCTGGTTCTCCCTCCTTCCTGTACATATTGCCCTTTGAGTAGAGCGGGGATATATGGGGTCATTTTCATTGGCCTTGTTACCCAGAAAGGTGTTGCTGGGCCCTTGCTATATTGTGTCACGTTACCCTGGACTGTCTACCACTACAGTGTTGGGGATGAGAATCCATGGCTCTGAACTGGAACTGTCAGAAACAGGTTTAGCAATGGGCTGTCTCTGCTGTTGGGTCCAGCCACCAACCAGTAGAGAGGTTTTGTGTTCTGCTTTGGTTCTGTAGAGTTGAGAGATCTCAAAGGCCAGGGAGACAGTTAAATGCTTGAGGGAGGACCTGGACATCGAGTCTGTGGAGTCTGGGATATGAAAGGAGGGAGGGATAATTAGTTTTTAACACAGTGACTTATGTAGGAACTGATCTGAGTCTGTGCTCTGCTGTTGACATTGGTGAAGGGGGTACTGCTGCTTACAGCAAAGTGGGTACACTTGATAGTGTGGGCCTCAGATGCACCAATGTAAGCTTTATAGTCTCTGCTTTGGCCTCTTTCCTCGCCCACATCTGTTTCTTTAAATACAAGCTGTGTGGCCTCAGCTCTGGACACCATGTCACGTCATCTCTCCTGTGCTAGACAGCTGGAGCCCTGATGACATCTTTTGCTGTGAGCTTAAAACTATTGCTCTCACGTAAGACCGACTATTCCTGGGGGTTGCTGGGACAAAAGTGGATGTATCATGGTTTTGGGGGTTCCTTCCTGCCTGCCACATCCTCTCAATCATGGTAAAAGCAATGGTTTAAAGGCCATTGGACTTCCAACTTTCCCAAGTTCATGGAACAGAAGCTGCGGGGAGTGAGAACTCAGGTAAGCTCCTGTTATACCAGGGTGGTTTAGTGGATCTCCTGCAGGGTTAGTCCTCACCTATTCCTGTGGACCTTGAGCTGGATCATGCTGAATTGCTACCATCACTGCAGACCCATCTACCTGCCTGTGAGGAGCTAATGTGCAGCCTAAGGGGAAGGTGGCTTAATTTCAAACAAACTTTTTAGAAGTTTCTAAAAAAGAAAAGAAGAAGGAGAAGGAGAGGGAGGGGGATGGGAGGAGGAGGAGGAGGATGGAGGAGGAGGAGGAGGAGGAGGAGGAGGAGAAGAAGAAGAAGAAGAAGAAGAAGAAGAAGAAGAAGAAGAAGAAGAAGAAGAAGAAGAAGAAGAAGAAGAAGAAGAAGAAGAAGAAGAAGAAGAAGAAGAAGAAGAAGAAGGCGGCGGCGGCTAGAGACAGGGCTTAGTGGTTAAGAGCATTTGCTCTTCACAATTGCCTGTAACCCCAGTTCCAGGGAACTGACTCCCTTTTCTGGCCTTCACAGGCACTACATACAAGTACTGCACATATATAAATGGAAACAAAACATTCATACGCATAAAATAAAAAATTAATAAAAAAGCTGAGCATGGTGGTGTGTACCTTCGATCCCAGCACTTGGAGACAGAGGTAAAGTCAGAGGTCAATCTGAGGTCAAGGCTAGCCTGTTCTACATAGTGAGTTTCAGGCCACCCAGGGCTACACAGCAAAATCCTGTCTTGAAAAACCAATACATAAACAAATAATCAAACAAACACATAAATTTTAAAAAGAGGTAGGCAAGGAACATCTAGATGAAAACGAGGTGAAGGTACCATGTTTGTGGCTGCTTGTTTAGGTGATGACACAAGAAAGCAAGGGGCTATTGCTGTAAAAGGAGCCTGTAGGTTCAATCTTAGGAGAGGTGAAGAGAAGGCAGGTGGTGGCTGGACTGGTCAGTCAAGGTTCTTCTGACGCAGTGGTAATTATTGAGGCGTCTTCTCCACTAGCCTGCTCTTGCCTTAGGATATTCAGTTCTGCTCTCGCCTGATGCTCTGGGCTGAAGCATGCTTTGGAGAGAAGTGGAGGGTGGAACATTAGCACAGGAGGAGCAGGGCCAGTAAGAAAACTTAATGTAACAGTGGCATTGCTCAGGCCCTTGGTAGACAGAACTTGTGACCGTGGAGGGCAAGTATGAAACTTTCCAAGTGTTGGGATAAAAGGCACACACACACACCATCATGCCCAGTTTATAGTTCTTTATTTTTATATTTATGTGTATGAGTGTTTTGCCTGCTTGCATGTCTATCACATGTGTATAGTGCCTTCAGCAGTCAGAAGACAGTGTGAGACCATCTCTCCCAACTGATATTTGTGAGCTGCCATGTGGGTCCTGGGAATTGAGCTCAGGTCCTCCAGAAGAGCAATCGGTGCTTGTAACCACTGAGTCATCTCTAAAATAAAAGGTTTAAAATAAGATGTATATAGATCTACAGAGACAGCTCAATGGCTAAGGAAGCTTTTCAAAATTTAGACTCCTTAGATTTATGATTTTTTTTTCTTCCTTAGAAGTTGACGGAGTCATCTGATTGGCCCATTTTGATTGGGTTTTCCGGGTCTGTTCCATGGCTCCTATTCTGAGGTTTCTCCTATTATCTTAGGTATTTCTTTCACCTCTCTTCTACACCCTGTTCCTTGGATCCCAAGTTCATCTTTCTTTTGCTCTGATGTTGGTAAAAGCAGGTGCTCTAAGATTGCTTGAGAAAAGCAAATGGGAGTAAAATGCTCTAATCTTACACAGCGGGGGGGGGGGAACAAATCTTATTCTATCTTCCCTCAAGTGAGGATCTGGCTTGTTTTGGAAATCAAGGTAATTTTTTTTCATTGGATTTTAAAGACATCACTTTGTTGTCTTGTAGCTTGCAGTGTTGCGGGGGAGAAGGCCGACCCTGAGTCTTTTCGTGTGGAATTATTTTCTCCTTTCTGGAAATGTGTAAGACTGTTATTGGTCCTTTTTTTGTCTGTAGCATTCTAAAATACTATAAGAAACTTTCTGGTTGTTCTTTTAAAAATCCAAATCTTACGTGGTAGCTTACATTGAATTCAAATTTGCAATCCTCCTGCCTCAGCCTCCCAAGCACGAGGATGACAGGTTTGCACCACCATCGTGTCACTAGAAAATTTGCACTTTCTATGGCTCCTTATGGAGTTTTTTCTTATTTTAAAATTGTGAAAAAAATTTTTACACTAAAAAATTTATTTTGTGTGCAGGTGGTTGGTGTATGCACACCACAGCTCATGTGTGGAAATGAAAAGACAACTTGTGGGAACTCTACCATGTGGATCCTGGGATTTGAACTCAGGTCATCAGACATCAGACAGCAGGCACCTCCACCCACTGAGCTATCTCATCAGCTGCCCTTGGTAGAGTTCCTCCTCCTCCTCCTCCTCCTCCTCCTCCTTTTTGTTTTGTGTAACAGCCTTGGCTTTCTTGGAAATCTGCCTGCCTTTGCCTCCCCAGTGCTGGGATTAAAGTCCTGTGCCACCACCACCCAGCTTTGGTAGATTTCTTTAACTTTTTAATCCTTTAAATCCAAAGTGCTGACTCATATGTATGTACTTAGTCACAATGCTCTTCTGTTATAATGCAATCTTTTTCTTATCTCTCATTGGTTATAGTTTTCTAAAAGACTTTGGATTCAGATGTTCTTCCCCCTCTGTTTCTTTGTTATTCGTGCTGTTTACAGACAGCTTTCATGCCCATATGCTGCATATAGCTCAGGATAGCTATTATTTAAGAACCGGGTACTAGAAACCAGACCAGAGACTCTGTGTAGAGTAGACCTAGCTGCTGTGTCTTCACTGGCTAGTTGAGCCATTAGTTGTAGGACTGTCTTAGTTAGGGATTTACTGTTGTGAACAGACATCATGACCAAGGCAAATCTTATAAAGGACAGCATTTAATTGGGGCTGCCTTACAGGTTCAGAGGTTCAGTCCATTATCATCAAAGCGGGAGCATAGAAGCATGCAGGCAAGTATGGTGCAGGAGGAGCTGAGAGTTCTACATCTTCATCTGAAGGCTGCTAGCTGAATACTGGCTTCCAGACAACTAGGATGAGGGTCTTAAAGGCCACTCCCACAGTGATATTCCTACACCAAAGCCATACCCTGGGCCAAACATATTCAAACCACTACAAGGACTATCTTTGCCCAGTATTTTGAAGTCTTTTTTTTTTCTTGGTCAGACTTTCCAGAAAAGTCTCTTCCGAACTTCCTAGAGGATGTAATTCTAATGAGTGTCTGGTCAGAGCAGAGGGTTGTTTTAATGTTCAGTGAGTGAGTATGAGCTTAATCCTCCTCTGATATTATCACCTCACTTTAGTGGTTCTTTGTTTTCCAGCCCAGAAAACTTTTATTTTGCTCTCTGCAGGCAAAAAGTTTATCTTTGTGCTCACAGGCTGGAGGGCCAAAGTTGTTTGACTCAGGATGGTTATATTAGTTCCCCAACAAGGATGTACCGAGCACTCCAAACTAGGTGGTTTCGAATAACAGAAAGGAGCCAAGCATGCTTGTGCCTGTGTAAAATCCTGGCACCAGGAAGCTGAGCCAGGAGGATTGTGAATTCCAGGCCAGCCTGGGGTAACCAGTGAGAGACCCTGTCTCAAATATAAGCAACAACAACAACAACAACGACTGGAACAGCAGCAGCAGCAACAACAGAAACCAAAACAACCCCTCAACAAAGCAAAGCAAAGCAAAGCAAAGCAAAGCAAAGCAAAGCAAAGCAAAGCAAAGCAAAGCAAAGCAAACCAAACCAAACCAAACCAAACCAAACCAAA
>NC_034613.1:81132034-81220809 GCF_900095145.1 Mus pahari
CCTCCTCCTCCTCCTCCTCTTCCTCCTCTTCTTCCCCTTCCTCCCCTCCTCTTCCTCCTGTTGCTGCTGTTGCTCTTCCTCTTCTCATTTGCTGTAATCCCAGCATATGGAGGGGCTGACCCAGGAAGATCATGAGATCATGAGTTTGAGGCTAGCATGAGCTAGTTCTAGGATAGCCTGTGTGTTGGTTTGTATATGCTTAGGCCAGGGAGTGGCACTATTAGGAGGTGTGGCCTTGTTGGAGTAGGTGTGTTACTGTGGGCATGGGCTTTAAGACCCTCATCCTATCTGCCTGGAAGCCAGTATTCTGCTAGCAGCCTTCAGATGAAGATGTAGAACTCTCAGCTTCTCCTGGACATGGCAGCTCCAGGCAGGATGCTGCCATGTTCCCACCTTGATGATAATGGACTGAACCGCTGAACCTGTAAGACAGCCCCAATTAAATGTTTTCCTTGGTCATGGTGTCTGTTCACAGCAGTAAAACCTTAACTGAGACAGCCTGGGTTGCCTAATGGAATCCTGTCCCTTCACCCCCCAAAAAAACCTGAATTATTTTGGTATGTCTAAGCCAATTAGTATTTTATTTATCTAACAAGTTATCATGTAACCATTAGAATTATTCACTGCATGAACTAAAGTATTTTTGAGAGGTCTCTCTTTGTAGTTCTGGCTATGTTGGCTATCATTATTAGACCAGGGTGTCCTCAAACTCACAAAAATCCACCTGCCTCTGCCTCCTGAGTGCTGGGATTAAAGGTGTGCACCACTATGCCCAGCAAATATTAAGTGGAAGTTTAAAAGTATGTTGCCTATGATTACAACCACTTGAAAATGTATGAGCAATATCAGGTAAATATAAAGGAAAACTACATTGATATTGTATCAGACCCTGGTTAGAATGGCTATGTAAAGAAAACAAACAAACAAACAAACAAACAGGGCTAGTGAGATGGCTCAGAGGTTAAAAATACTTATTACGCAAACTTGACATAAGTTTGATCTCTAGAACCTCCCACCATGGCAAGTGTGTGACACACACACACACACACACACACACACACACACACACACACAGAGTTTAAAAGACTCCAGTTCTCACAATAAATGGAAGACAGAAAAAATTTTTTTAAAAGAAAACAAAAAAATAACTTAAGTATGTGAAGATGTGGGGGGAAAAGAACCCTTCTCCACTGTTGTTGGAAATGTAAATTCAGCCACTCTGGAAACCATTATGGATGGCTCCCATAAACTAAATGTAGAGCTTGCATATGATCCAAGTATACCACTTCTGGGTATAACTCAAAATATCAAAGTCAATATACACCAGTGATACATGTATAGCCATGTTTTGTCATACTTCTATTCACAATAGCTGTGCTAAAGAACCTGTCTAGATGCCGATAAATGGATAAAGAAATGTAGTATATACACACAAAGAAGTTTCATTCTGCTAAAAAGAACAACTGACACCCTGCTTTGGCAGGAAAAGACATGAATGCTAGTCACCCCACCACAGCTGAATAATCCAATCAATGGGAACAGGATAAGTGTACCACAAAGACATGTTCCTAAGGAAGTCCCCTGTCCCTAAATCCTGATTGGTGGGATAACTTGGCACAGGTATTTGTGGTTTTGAAGCTCAAAAACTCTATACCATTCTGGCTTGGGGTTACAGTTCAGCTCTCTCATCTGTTCTGCAGTCCTGATCAATCAGTAGCAGCCACAACACAATGAATTGTTGTCATTTGCTTAAATCCTTGCGAAGACTAATGTTTGAAGATGTCGTCAGCTCCTGTGTCTGTGCTGTTGTCCCTGACTGGTCAGTTTTTGTTGCCGAAATCAAAATAAAGATCTTGCTTTGCTGGACTCCTGTGACTGCTTGGGTTCTTTTGGATTTTTGGATCCTAACAATCTGTGTCATGCCTGAGTAGCTTAACAATCAACCGGTGTATTTTATAGTTTTGGTTGTGAGCCTAGCTTTTAACGGCTGAGCCATCTCTCTAGCCCAACCAGTGTATTTTAAATCCTAAGCAAAATAAAAAATTCCATTTTAAAAGTTCAATAAAGAACTACATTTTGTTTAGCCCTCATAGTCTCTGGTAATGTTTGATGTGAGTCAGTAGCTTGGATCACAAAAGAAATAAATTTGCTCTTATCAGGAAGGCGAATTTGTCAATTCAAAATGAAATGGAGAAATATTACTCAAAACAGTGTTTATATTTGAAAAATGTCCAAAGCAGATGCTCTAATTCTGATCTAGGTGTTTAGAGTGTGTAATACTGATTAGGAACACTTCCGTCGTGTCAACTGTCACAGCAGCTCTATTATCATTTTATTGTAATTCAGAATAGGTCGTTCCAAAGCCATTACAAAACAAACACACAGCTAAGCAAAGATAATGGAGGCCAACTAAACTGGGGCTGGATGCTTCAGTGCTTCTTAGATGAGAGAACAAAATACTCACAGGAGGAAATATGGAGACAAAGTGTGGACCAGAGACTGAAGGAAAGGCCATCCAGAGACTGCCTTACCTGGGGATCCATCCCATACACAGTCACCAAACCCAGAAGCTATTGTGGATGCTTGCTGACAGAAGCACAATATGGCTGTCTCCTGAGAGGCTTTGCCAGAGCCTGACAAATACAGAGGTGGATGCTCGCAGCCAATCATTGGACTGAGCTGGGGGTCCCCACTGGAGGAATTGGAGAAGGTGCTGAAGAAGCTGACGGGGTTTGCAGCCCCATGGGGGGAGCAGCAGTGTCAACCGGCCAGACACCGCCCCTCCGAGCTCCCAGGGACTGGGCCACCAACCAAAGAGTACACATGGATGGACCCATGGCTCCAGCCACATATGTGGCAGAGGATGGCCTTGTTGGACATCAGTGGGAGGGGCCCTTGGGCTTATGAAGGGTTTGATGCCCCAGTGTAGGGGAATGCCAGGGTGAGAAGGCAGGAGTGGGTAGGTGGATGGGTGAGCACCCTCATAGAGGCAGGGGGAGGGGAATAGGATAGGGGGTTTCTGGAGGGGAGACCTGGAAAGGGGAGAACATTTGAAATGTAAATAAAGAAGACATCCAGTAAAAAAAAAAAAAAGAAGAAGAATGGCCCTTCATCCTATGAATTCAAACATTCATGCTAAGCATGACCTGGTCAATTTTTTTAAATCAAATGCTTTGGAATTAATTTTCTTCTCCTCTCTTGAACAAAACTGTACATTACTAGTTCCAGGGCATCTAACGGAAGTAATCATCTCAGGTTAAAAACCATTCCCCTCGAAAAAACAAAACAAAACAAAAAAACAAAAAACAACAACAACAACAACAAAAACCAAAACCCATTCCCACCTACAGTAATGCAAAAGAGCTCACAAATGCATCATGCAACTGATTAAGAAAGTATACCAAAGACTTCTTTGTAGTTGATTGCTCTTTATTTATAGACAGACAACAATACTGTCAAACAACTTTTGCTCTTGGTCAATTAGTATTTCAAAATAACGAAGAATGTTTAACATAGAGGTCTTGATACCAGGCGAATAATTCTCTTTCTTCACTTTCCAGGTCAGTGTCGATCAGTTCTTCAACTTTCAAAATTTCAAAAGATGGAGTGTAGAAGATGACCTTCTTCTTTATTTGTGTTCTGCTTGCTGGTGGTTCCTAGGTGGAATTACAAACGTAGAGCGTCTCATACTTGGCTTTTACTACTTTGTATTTTTATTTTCTATTTTTACTTAACTTCACCCTCCAAAAATTTATAGCAGAATTAAGAATATTTTTAATATATTTATCTACTGTGTGATTTATCTTCTCTTTCTCTCTCTGTCTCTCTGTGTGTGTGTGTGTGTGTGTGTGTGTGTGTGTGTGTGTGCGCGCGCGCACGTGCGTGTGCCTCTGCCTTTTTAACACTAGAAAGTGTGTGCTACCATCCTGGATGCTTAAGAACCCAAAATGTAGCTGGGTGTGGTGGTGGCACATGCTTTTAATCCCAGCACTCAGGAGGCAGAGGCAGGTGGATCTCTGTGAATTCAAAGCCAGCCTGAGGGATATATAGTGAAATCCTGTGTAAAAGCATAATTAACAACAACAACAACAACAATAATAAAAGATGGATGTTAGTAGAGTGAAATTAGCTTCATACTACTCAGATATAGTATGCCAAAAGTGTTTCAGCTTTGAACTTGTATTTCCTTGTGGGAAAGAAAAAAACCCTTATAGGCAGTTTTGGAAACTGTCGATAATAACAAAGGAGAATTCACTGCTTGTTAAACTTGCAGTTACCTGGGAGGAAACCTTCTCTTCTTTTCTTTCCTTATAGGCTTTTTTCATTTTTTCAACCCTCTTCTGTGCCTGCTTGGATCGACGACCTAGAGGCTTCATCTTCCCTTGCTCTTCCCAGGGCTGGTAGAACGGACGGATATTTGTAATGATTGGACACCTACAAGACATTTGTATTAGAGACAGAAAAGAACCCCACAAAATAAGATTCAAACATGAGGCAAATTGTAAACTGTAATGAATTGTCTAGCACACATAGTATGTAGAGCAGCACTGAATGCCAGTTTTTACTGACATGTTCCAGCCTTCCTGGACAACACTGTGGAGTGGCCGCTTGAAAAAAATTTTTTGAGGCAGGGTCTCACTATGTTGCTTAGGCTGGCCTCAACCTCACAGAGGCAAGCCTCCAGCATAACTTTTTTTTTTTTTTTTTTTTTTGGTTATCTTATTTGTTTACATTTCAAATGTTATCTTCTTTCCCGGTTTCCCCTCTGCAAGGCCTCTATCCCAACATCCTCCTCATCCTGCTTCTATGAGGGTGGTCCCCCACCCACCTACCCACTCCCGCCTCACCACCCTAGCATGCCTCTACAGTAGGGCATCAAGCCTTCATAGGACCAAGGGCCTTTCCTCCCATTGATGCCAGATAAGGGCCCTTCAGCTTCTTCAGTCCTTCCCCTAACTCCTCTATCGGGGTCCCTGTGCTCAGTTCGATGGTTGGTTGCGAGCATCTACATCTGTATTGGTCAGGCACTGGCAGAGCCCTTCAGGGGACAGCTATATCAGGTTCCTGTCAGCAAACGCTTCTTGACATCTGCAATAGTGTCTGGGTTTGGTCCAGCATATTTTTAACACCATAACTAACACCTGAATTTACATTTCATAACAGTTGAGAAAGCAAACTTCTTTAAAAATCTTTTTTCAACTTTTGGAGAAAAGGTCTCTACATAACCCTGTATGTCCTAGAACTAATCGTGCGGATCAGGCTGGCCTTGAACTCACAGGAATCTGCCTGTCTCTGAGTCCTGAGTCCTGGGATTCAAGGCCTGTGCCGCCACTGCCTGGCTCACCTTCCTGGCTTTTTACATGGGTTCTGGGGACCTGAACTCTAATTCTCATGCTTGTGGAATCATCACTTTGTCCACTGAGCCATCTCTCTAGACTAGTGAAAGCTATGTTATTAAATCAGTGTTAGGATCTGATATAGCTCGTATCATGCATGCACTTAGTCCCCTCGGCTTCACTATCACAGGACAGATCAGTCCAATATCCAACTGCCAGCATCTGTATCATTCATCCATCCTTAGAACTCTCTTTCAGAACAAGACTCCATGTGCAGAGAAGGTTAAAAGCATCCGAGAATACTACGTCTGATCGCCAACACTTAACCAGTGACTGCTGGGTATTAGTGTATCCAGTGGGATAACTCTTGAGTTGCATGTTCTACACTGGCTCTAAAATTCTCAGGAAGGACGAAGCTCCAGGTAGCTCCAATGGTAACTGGCTTGCTAATACACAGTCTGGGTTGCCTGCTTTTCTATTTCACTGCCCTGTCCCTTAGTGGGTCCTGGAATCACCTCCTGAATAAAGCACTCCTACTCAATTCCTGGTTTCCTTCTGGGAGATCCCAGACTAGGGACTTAACTAAACATGGTCTTAGGAAAAGATTTTTCTTCTTCAGTTGATTTAAAAATTAGTTAGCTGTTTGGATCCTAAATAACTCATTCTTGGATAACCAGTAGCATGAATCCAAATAGCAGGCAGCTCAAGGTTATATACAGAAGTGAGGAAAATGATATCACTTATTTGACCTTGGTGGTAATAGGGTTGGGTTCTATACTCAATGCTCATATGTATGAGTTAGAGAAAATCTATTTCATGATGACAGGCTGTGCCTTGGACCAGTATCTGTTTGGGAAGTGAATATCCTTGACTGTAAAATGAAGGAGTTAAATTATGTTGCTGAGTCAGCACCTTTCATCTCCACTCCTGAGACCTGTCAGTATGTTTGCCACTGTCTTCTTTGTGGCCTAAAGGAATATTTCTCACTGCAAGCATATGTGTAGAAATATATTACCAACAAGTCCACCACTTTCTTTTTCCTAAGAAAGCCAGCTTCATTTCTAGATAAGATGTGCTGGGTGAGTCTTAGTAATGGAATTTAAAAGGAATCTAATTGTAGCAATCACGTTCTGTCCCTGTCATTTCAGATCCTAACACAACATGGCTTTCCAAAATACAAATTGGTTTGCTTGCTACTGGTAAAGAAGGAAAGAAATGCCACCATAATTTATATGCAATTGATTCTAGGCAACAGGGGACAGGCGATTAAGGCTTTCAATGGGAAGGAGAAAGCCTTCAGCTCCACACTGACTGGGCAATGAGAGAAACCCTTTTAGCTGTATTTATGAAAACAAAAATATTAAGTTACATGAAGACCCCTCTCCCCAGAGAGGCACACTCTGCTGTGTCCACCACTTTCTGAGTTCGGATGTCCCTTACTTCTTGCCAGGTTGATAGGCAGCCATGCTGGCCTGCGGCTTCTCTTCCATCTTTGTGTCTACCACATACTCGAGTTAAAGAGTGGCCAGCCAGTATCCTTTACTACTCTACTGTTTTTACAAGTGTCACCCTGTGGTGCCAGTCTGGTGGTACAAATGATCACCTCGGTACCTTTTTGTTAGTATTCTGCTTACAAAGTGGCATATGTTTGGGACAATATTCCCAAGTTTAAGTTTTCCCATATGCCTTATGATCATCTTTAGTGGGTTGTGTATCGGAATGCTTTTAGGGTTGTAACCTCAAGAAAAATGGCCTTTTACCTAACTTTAGAAACAATATCCAGCTGGTGCAGACGCATCTCTTCTGTTTTTGGTTTCTGCAACAAATACTTCATTTCTTTTTGTAACCGGTCTGAGATCACTCCAGACTCTGCATAATCAACTATGTCATACATCATCATCGTCCTGGGAATGTTACTGAGATTTAGTCTTCGCCAGTAGTTATTCTTGCCACCAGAAGATGCAGGGGTCTCATCTGTAAGACTACAGTACTACATGGAAAAAAATGCCCAGTGATCAGTCATTGGTGTTCACCTCCAAACTCTATCGACATCTCTCTCCCGTGACTTTCATTCCAACTAGACCTTTCTGTTATCTGTGTTCATCTTAACTCACTTACTAGAAGGCAGGACCCAGGCCAGCACAGTTTCAGTTCACACAGCACCACACTCACTAAATGTTTATCTAAGCATAAACGCTGGCACATGCTATTTTACAAATGATGAGTTCATCTCTGGTGCTAAGTGGAGAACTTCGTTATATTTATTTGTAATATTTATAGCAATCTTACTTTACTTTTTTCCCCAATTTAAAATATCAAGTAAGCAATTTAAACATACACATGGTTTGTATATTCAATTTAACATTATAAATGTGTGTTGGAGAGATACGGATAGGGCATGAGGAGCTACAGTGCTAGGCGGGAGGACTCTAGGGTCTACTACATACTCTCAAACTTCCATGTGCACTCGAATGTACACATACAAGCATGTACACTTACCCCATTCTGTCAGGCAAAATGTCAGTTGCCACCATTTTGTTGAGTAGTATCAGTCTCTCAACAAGAGACAGAGAATTCCAGTTCTCACAGTGTAACTGCAAGCCTTTGAATACAGCACAGACCCTGCAGCTAGATCTTCAATTCATAGTCTACTACATTAGTGACATGTGGGCAGTCATATTTAATGACAAGTCATGTCCTGTCTGAAAAATTCTGTCAGTACTTGGTCACTGTGAATCCTCTAATGAGTTCACATACAGACAGCAGATATGTACTTGTGTGTCTTTGTCTCACAATGATAAACCCATGTGACATGCTATTTTTTTTCTTTTACATGATACTCAAAAGAGGGGATCGGGAGCTGGAGAGATGGCTCAGCAGTTAAGAATACACTCTGCTTTTGCAGAAGACCTGAGCTAGATTCATCACACTCATGGTAGTTGGTTTACAACCACCCAGGACTCCAGGTCTAGGGATCCAATGTCTTCTGGTCTCTGTGGACACCTTTCCACATATGCATACAATCTTACCTCATGCACATGACTAAAATAAAAATAAGTCTTTTTAAAAAAAATACAACCTTTGCCAGCAAAAATACCAAATGTGGAAACCACCGAAAGCGAAACGGGAACCCAATGTGAAGTGAGTTGTAGCGGAGACACTACAGGGCCATGAAAAGCTGCCACTATTCAAGAGACTGCAACTGTGTAGCAGGGACTTGGTGAAGGTGGACTTACTAACATAAGTGGCTGTGACAAGAAGAATGAAGTGACACTGGCAGAAAAGTCTTCACATTGTGAGAAGTCTAACATATTCAACATCATATCAAACGTGAAGGCTAAAATGTCAGCAACTGATTCAAACTTAGGGGTGTGAGAGCTGTCGAAGATGCTGCAAGACAGTTGGTCTCTATTGCTACTTACAGGAGAACAGAAGGCACATATTCTTCCAAGTGCTCTTCTGGTAGTTGGTGACTGAAGATGGAACTCAGGGTCTTGTGCGTTTTAGTCTAGTGCTCTACCCTTCAACCTTTAAAGTTTGTTTTTTTAGTTTGATATCATCCTGCTAAGTTTCCTATGTTGGCCTTGCAGTTATTCTGTACCCTAGCAAGCTTTGAACTTGGATCCTTTGAACTGATCCTTCTCACCTTCCAAAACATCTAAGATTATAGGGCTGAGCTACCAAAGAGGTTTCATATCATTCTCGATTTTGCTTTTGTTCCCCGTGGATTTTCTTTGTTTTGACTATGCTAGGTATCGAACTCAAGGCACTGTACCATCAAACTACACTTGTGCATCTGCTGTACTCACAGCTTTACTGAGATTAACATACAGATACTTCCCCCACTTAAAGTGTCCAATGCATTGGTTTTCAGTGGCTTCCTGATTAGTTTTTACAAAGGAATAAAACTTTTACTCTCAGTGTTTCTAAATATTTTAAATAATACAGTACTAAATGTTTTTCATTTCTATTATAAGTGAGCTTTTAATATTTGCCTTTATTTAGGCTTTGAGACTAGATCTTGCTGTGTAACTCAGGGCTGCTTAGAAGCCCATTGTATAACCAAGGCTGGCCTCAAACTTGAAATCCTCTTTGCTTCAACTTTCTGAGTGCTGAGCTTACATCAAATGCCAGCATATCTAGCTGTTTTTAATGTGCCACCGATCATTCAGTTTGCTTTGTATGTGGCTAGGGACATAACTTAGGGGTTGAGTGCTTGCCTATCATGCAAGGGAGCCTGGGTTCAAGATCCAGTGTTGAAAAACTACCTCTGGTTTCAAGAGAAAGAAATAATTAGAATAATAATAATAATATGGCAATATTTCATATGTCGAAGTGAGGTACCCAAATGAAGAGGCTACAGTCACATATATTATTATTACATTAGGAAGCAGATTATTGACAACTTTCATTTCTTCATTGATTGCCTCTATGGGTTGTTAGGAGAAAAACTGTATTATTATTATTATTATTATTATTATTATTATTATTACTTGGGTATGGAGCATAAAGAGCATAAATTCCCCAGTTCAGCATTGCTCTGTCCAGCTATGCAAACTAGAAATTTAGGAATCATGCCAGACAGATTTCTTCAGCTTCTCTCCCTGTCTGTTGTCACCCAGGCCCACTGTCCTTGCATCTGTAGACACATAGCCTTAAACTGAACAACCACCATTTTCCCTGGACTATCAAGAGCCTTTGAACAGAGCACTCATTGCTTTCTAATTCTTTCTTTCTCCTGAAACCAGAGGTAGTTTTTCACTTATTAGCTTAAAAAATACATTTTGTTCATTTAGTGTGTGTGTGTGTGTGTGTGTGTGTGTGTGTGTGTTATATGTGTGTGTACTGTACCCTTGCAGGTCAGAAGATGGCATTAGATCCTTTGAGGCTAGTGTTACAGGTGGTTGTGAATAGCTTGATTTAGGTGCTGGGGTCTGAGATCATCTGGAAGCACAGCAAACTCTCTTGATCTCTGAGCCATCTCTCTAGGACCCCAAATGTTAAATTTTATGTTGTGTATATTTTAATCACAATTTAAAAAAGTATGATTCTTTTTCGTTGGATGTCAGGAAAATGTTTTGTTTGAATTTTCAACATCTCTATATAAACTCCTTACTTGCATGTAATCTTGTACTGTGACAACATCCATATGATCAGCTACTTTGAACTTTTGGAAAATATACTCATCTTGCATAATTTGTCGATAAAATTTTCTTTCCCCCATTATTTTATAAGCATCAGCCACTGCCTATAAAGAAAGTAGATTTAAAAAATAATATATTGTTAATCATTGGCACATATTTTGTATATTTTCTGACAATTGTTCCTGTCTTTTACTATCTTACCATTAATAGAAAGGCTACATTACAAAAAGGAAACCATATAGCTGTTTTGGGGAATGTAGGGGAAGGAGTTAAGGTACTCCAGATTGACCAGGAACTTAGTAGTGAGCCATCCTAGCTCAGCTCTAAATGTTGGGGCATGAGCCACCATGCTCAGCTGTATATGGATTTATTTTGAGACAGAGTCTCATGTAACCCAGGCTGGCCTTGAACTTGCTATGAAGTTAAAGATGAGCTTAAATTTCTTGCCTTCTTGCTTCTACCTTTTAAGTGCTGGGATTATAAACATGGACCTCTGTGTCTGGTTTATGCATGGATTTTTAAACCGTTTGATATTTGTTCCCATAGCTATTTAAATATAACTACAGGTATAGTTGAGACTACAGTCCTCAAGGGACCATAACTTTTTTTTTTTTAAATAAAAAGAACACTCACATGACGACTTACAACCATCTGTTACTCCAGTTCCAGGGAACTCTGAGGCCCTCCTCTGGCCTCTGTGGGCACTGCACACATGTGGTGCACATACACACATGCAGGCAATATATCGGTACAACACAAATTTTTTTTTAATCTTAAAAAAACTTTTTATTTGATTATGTGTATATGTATGTGAATTTGTGCATGTGACCAAGGAGTCCAGAGGAGGGTGTCAGGTCTCCTGGAGTTGGTGTTACAGTCAATTATAAGCTGTCTGATGTGGGTGCTGAGAACTGAACTAGAGTACTTCACAGGGACAGTGTGTGCTCTTAACTACTAAGCTTTCTCTCAAGCCTGGAATATCTTTTGAAGAGTTTTTAAAAATGTATTTATTTATTTCTATTTTATGTGCATTGGTGTTTTGGCTGCATATATGTCTGTGTGATGGTGTCAGGTCCCCTGGAACTGAAGTTATAGATGGCTGTGAGCCACCATATAGGTACTGGGAATTGACCCTGGGTCTGTTGGAAGAGCAGTCAGTGCTCTCAATTGCTATTGAGATGGCCATCTCTCCAGCCCCAAGATTTTGGTTATTTTTTTTTCTTTTTAAAAACAAAAGAACAGCATAAACTCATTTGTGCTATCAGTGAAAACTTACCTGGTGCTTAAAGAGGGTGCCCTAGGAACTAGAAATATAAGATTTCTGGAACCCACACTCTTTTCTGTTCATTAACCCATGGCTTCCAAATGGAAGTATGTCAAGTTGCTTACACTTTCCTTTCCTTTAGAGTTCATTGTCAGTAGCCAAAGAAAAGCAAATAATGGATTTCCCCTTCTTTCTAAGCTGTCAACAGTTTACATTCAAAGAAAGTGTCTGCTAGACCAGTGAGAGAAAAATCACAGAGAACAGAGGCTTAAATTCTTTGTCTTGTCTCGCATCATACTGACTCCTCCCACATATAGCTATCCTTCTGATACTGACTCCTCCCACATATAGCTATCCTTCTGATACTGACTCCTCCCACATATAGCTATNCACATATAGCTATCCTTCTGATACTGACTCCTCCCACATATAGCTATCCTTCTGATACTGACTCCTCCCACATATAGCTATCCTTCTGATACTGAATCCTCCCACATATAGCTATCCTTCTGATAATGGCTGTGCTGAATTGCCTAACACCTATTTATAATCTGGACCCCTCCCCCCAGGCTTCTGGACACAACTGCTTATGTGAAGGGAGCCTGGCAAAGAAGAAAATTCAAATCTCTTTCTATTTCAGATCAGTTCTTTCCCTGTGTACCTTAGAAGGTGCTATTTGACAAAGTGTAGAAACCGTGTTAACACCAAGGAGGCCATAATAGATTCCCCGGGCAGGATCAAAACCCAGAGCTTCTGTTAATTTTTATTTAAAACACAACACAATAGCTTGCCTTCACATATTTTCTTCTCTAATTTTCATTTTTATTATCTAGAATAGTCCTTTTAAATTTTGACTTGAATTCCAAAGCGTTGGTGATGTCCATGGAAAATGAAATAGGAAGAAAATATTTCTTTTTTTAAAGATTTATTTATTTATTATATGTAAGTACACTGTAGCTGTCTTCAGACACTCCAGAAGAGGGAGTCAGATCTCCTTAAGGATGGTTGTGAGCCACCATGTGGTTGCTGGGATTTGAACTCTGCACCTTTGGAAGAGCAGTCAGATGCTCTTATCTGCTGAGCCATCTCACCAGCCCAGAAAATATTTCAGTGGTCATATTTTATTATTAATGTGCCGAAGTGAACAGTTTAATGAAAATATTAGCTTTCTCATGGGTGGATTCTTTTTACTTTTCATTTCACCAATTTCTTTGCTCATTATGCACCTGAAGAAAAGATGACATTTGTAGGACCATGAAAGGCAGCCTGGTTCCTGGTTGAGCTAAGACTGGAAACCCGGTGACCCTGAGGAACGGTAGGCATTTTGCCTGGTTCCCAGACACTAGGCTCTTGACACAAGGCCACAGTCCTCCATAGGTCTGTGGCCATCAGTCACGTAAAGGCAACACCCCAAGTCCCTGCACACGTAGAGGACTTGATCACAGGTCACATAGCCTCAAGACAGATCTCCATTTTGAATGAGATAACTAAGCCTGAAGGCTTAGCCAGTGAACTCCCCCTCCCAGACACTCTTCCCTGAAAAAGGTATTTAACCTCAGGCCCGTCCTGAAAAAAGGGGGTACAGTTTTATTCATCTTCACCCTCCACTATGACAATAAGTGCCTTAAAACCATGGACTGTCTCTTTTCCTCAGGATCCTCCGTGGGGAGCAATGGAGCAGGTCTTTGCCTAAAGAGTCATTCTAATCTCCCACAGGAGGCCGCTCAACACTCCCAGCCATGGCCTTTACCAAGCCAAGCCAGCCACCTGCCAAACAAACCAAGGACTCCATTCTTGCTAGATCCAGCCAGAGCTCAGATGCAGCCTGCAGTGGGGGTAGGGTGGAGGTGGGGGTGGGTGGGGGGGGGTGCGCACTCCAATCTCAGCTCAGGCGCCTGGGTGTTCAAGAGCCTGAGATCCAGATGGCCCCAGCCTCCCAGCAGGCCCCGGGGTCCCCCAAGCCAGATCTGGCTGTCCTGGGACCTCAGACTCGCTCCCCCACCCCTGGAGCAGTGTCCCTGCGGCTTCCCATAGGCCGATACCCGCCCAACACCAGTGTGGGGTAAGAGCAGTCAAAACTCCCAAGTCATGCCTCCCCGAGTGGCGGAGCGGATACGGGACACCACTAACTCTACAGACACTGGTGCATCTCTCTTTTATACTTTATTACAGTGTACAGTGGGTTTCAAACCAGCTCAACCACACTAAAGGTAAAAACAAATCATAACACACTAAACAAGTATTAAACCATATAGGTATTTCTGTAGGAATAATTATATTTTACCTTAGCTCAGATTACCTAGAAAAGGTAATTATCAGTTCCTTCCTTCCAATGCCCCACTCAGTCACTACCACCGATCTCTCCTACACTCAGTTTTCCTATTCATATATTTCCTCAGTTGTATTAGCTCTATTCTAGTCCTATGGCCAAAGAAAACCACGCCTAGAAGCATAGGACAAAACCTCTGCTTGTTTTTGAGAGGCTGTATTAGTAACTTTTCTATTGCTATGAAATCATGACCAAAAGCAACTTATGGAAGAGTTTATTCTGCCTTACAGTTCCTGAAGGTGAGTCCATAATAGGAGGGCAGAGACAGCAGCAAGTGGCCGGAGCAAGAAGCTAAGAGACCACATCTCCAATAGCAACTGTGAACCATGGACCAAGTGTTCAAATATGCAAGCTTATTGTGAACATTTTCATTCAAACAAACATAGGGATGTTTGGGGGAAAAAAGAGTGCTGCCTAATAGACAAGGTGTTCTTTGTCAGACATCTGCCTCACATAGTCAGTTGCTCACTCTAGCTGGAAACTCCCACTACGGAAGCAGCAAGAAGTGGTGCCTTTACATTTAGTTTGGTTTTTTTGCATATGCAGATACAGAATAAATAAAAAGCCAATAATTGCTGGGATTGCTTCAGCCTTGAAATGTACGCAGTGTAGCAGAAACAGATGAGCATTCAGATCTCACTTAAGTGTCTCCAAGTTCCTTCAAATTCATGGACAAAGTGGGAATAGTATTTCTCAGCACAGTGAAGAGGGAGGGCCATGTACAGTGTTGTCCCTGACCTCAGGAGTGGCTAAGGACATGAACTTTGGCCTTAGTTCCTTTACTCTCTAGTTGTAAGGGTTTTTATTTTTTTATTTTTTTGTTTTTTTGTTTTTTGAGAAAGGGTTTCTCTGTGTAGCCCTGGCTGTCCTGTAACTCTCTTTGTAGAACAGGCTGGCCTCAAACTCAGAAATCTGCCTGCCTCTGTCTCCCAAGTGCTGGGATTAAAGGCATGCGCCACCATGCCCGGCTTAGTTGTAAGGGTTTAAGCTAGTTACTTGGTTTTTTATTTTTTGAATGTGTGATTTTACTTTTCCATTATTAGGCATTAGAGCATATCTAGACATGTATGTTTCCCTTCTACTCCCAACGATCCCCATCCTACTTCCCCATTAGTCTACTTTCTGCTTTCATATACTGAATAGTTTTACAGGAATTATGTGAAATAGTGCACATCCGAGATTATAATTGATCGAGTAGGGTCAGAGGGGCTGAGGAGATGGCTCAGTTGGTAAGGTGCTTGCTGCATACACATGAGGACCTGCGTTCTGATCGTCAGTACCCACATAGGAACTGGACATTGTAGCATACATCTGAAATCCCAGTACTGTGAGACCGAGATGGACAGATCCCTGGATCTCACTGGCTAACTGATTAGTTAAATTGGTGAACCCCAGGTTCACACAGATCCTGTTTCAAAAATCAAGATAGGAATGAATGAGGAATTCAACCCACAGTTTTTGTACTCCCCCATCCTAAAGTGATCAAGTAGGACTGACAATATAGCAAGGTGACAGAGTGCTTGCCTAGTGTGCAGGAAGCCCTGGGTTTGATCCCCAGAACTTACTGTACAAATCAGATATGGTGGTGTACACCAGAAGCCCAAGACCAGCTGCATAAAGAGTTCAAGGCTAGCCTAGTATATATGAGACTTGAGACAGAGAGGGGGGAAAACAAGAGGGGGTAGGGGGAGACAGAGAGAAGAAGAGAGGAGAGGGGGAGGGGAAGGGGAGGGAGGGAGACGGAGAGGGAGAGACAGAATAATTAAACAACAAGGGTGGCTATTGTTTTTCTTATATGAATGAAGTTTAAAGGGATAGGAAGTTTTCAATATAAAATAACAATTGCTGGATGTTAACAGTTCAGACTTGTCAGTTGGATCCACAGGATCCTTTTGTAGCCTGTAAGTGTAATAACTTTACACTTATGTGAGATATATCTCCTTTAAACATCATTATCATGCAGGCATGATTAAAGTCAGACATGAAAAAAAAGATGTCAGTCACCCAGTGGTGCGCCAGGCCACAGAGTAGGAGGCTTTATAGGAAAGTCCTTATAAATGATATGGTGCCAGGGATCACCTGAGGGGATGCTAAAATGTAGATACTGGGCCAGGAGGTCTGAAATAGGACCATGGCTTCTGTCTTTCTTTAAAAAATACTTATTTATATTCTTTGTGTGTGCATGTGTGCACATGCATGCAGGTGCCTGGGGAGGCCAGAGAGGACACAAGATCTCCTGAAGCTGGAGTTATACGTGTTTGTGAGCCACCTGATAGGGTGCTGAGAACCAAACGTGTGTCCTCTACAAGAGTAGTACACACTTTTGATTGCTCAGCCATCTCTGCAGTCTCTAGGTTCTGAATTTTTAAATGGTCCAATGGATGCCAATGTGTAGGCTGCACATGCAGGCAAAACCACCCATATGCATAATAAAATAATAGAAACAGACTTCAGGCTAGGGATACAGCTCAGTCGGTACAGTGCTTACCTACTGTACCTGACGCCCTGAGTTTGATCCCCATAAACCACATGTGTCCGCACACCTGTAATCTTAACACTCTGGAGGTGGAGGCAGGGCAATGAGGAGTTCAAGAAGGGTTAGATGTGTGGTGGATGCCTTTAGTCCCAGAGCTCTGGAGGGAGAGGCAGGCATCTCTGGGAGTTCAAGGCCAGCCTTGTCTACTTTGTGAGATCCAGGACAGTCACGGCTGCACAGAGAGGCCGTCCCAAACAAACAAACAGACCAAAACAAAATAGAAATAAGTAAACAGACCAGTTTGCTGAATAAGCTTTTATTCAAAGATTAAAAATGTAAACTCAGAAGGAGAAAAATCCCACCACCGTTGCAAGTTTTCTTTCAACTATAAATTTACATATTAGTCAAATATGTTTTGAAAAGGAATGAAAGGGACAAGGGCAGTCCAAACTGTTCTCTTCAAGTTGAGTATGATCTGTTCATTAAAAGAACATTATAGTGTCCACTGAAAAAGGCTGAATGGTGTGATAACATCTTAATAATAAGAACAAATGGAATTATAAAATCTCATTTCATATGGAAAATGAAGGCAACAGAATGAACTGTTAGGGCTGGTTACTTCATGAGAGTGACAGCTGTGTCACATTAGGAAAGGCATAAGGTACATTTTCTTTTTTTCTTTGGCATAGTTTATAGAACTTTATCAACACTGAAACATTTTTTAAACGTATTTAAAGTTCATTAAAGAAGAACATCTGTAAGTGCAAAAGAACTTTCTTCACTATGGCTTTTACCCACGAGAGCGACCTTCTGTAAAGATATAGGTCATAGAGATCATTCAGACTTTCCACTAATGCAGGTATTTGAATGCCAAACAGGTTAATTCATGTTTTCTACTTATGTATGAGTAAACAAGCACACATACATGCCAACTTGAATTCTCACAAACTTCATATAAAACTCCTTAACGTTTCACTCCAGTAAGCTTTGGTCGAAGGACAGTTTATGTGATCCGAATAGTAAGCGTCTGTCTGCTGTGCTGTTGATAGTATCTTGTCTGTTCCAGGCCTCGCTGTGCAAAGGACCTGGTTCAACTGGCTCAGTCAGCCTTCTCTGCTCTCCTCCCCTCCACACAACCTTCTTCAAGTCCCCCTGAGGCAGTCTCTGTTTTCAAGTGGTCTTCTCTTTTACTCTCCTCAGAGGGGGAAGTTGGAATGTTACTTACGAGGGACCCAGGAAGACGGCCCCCCAGACCTCTTCAGGAAGAGTGAAATCTTACCAGGAGTTATCTTCTTCTCAGTAACACGGTACGAGGGAGTTTCCAAGATCTTGGAGCTCCAGCAGTCATTTCTCAATCTAGTGAAGACCATTCGGAGGGATTGCACTGGAACGTGGCTAGCCAGTGGATGATGGGACTCAGTGTAAGGCTGAGTGAAATTCAGGAGAGCTGTGTTGTACGGAGGCTGTTGTTCAACATTGGCCCTTTGAGGTAATCCTGTTGGTTCAACACTACTGGTACTAGAACATGGCACAGGATGGAAAGCCTCCAACATAGGCCTTTTGGTGCTCTTCTTGGGAGTTTGGTAGGAGCTTAGTCGAAATTTCTTTGCTGAGTTTTGGATAATCTGGGTATGGACCTCACCGGTTACCTTGAAGCTGAGCTCATTATCCTGGCTATCCGTATGTGCAGCAGAATACAGGTGGGAATGTTTATCTTCAGCACTGTGCTGGTCTGCTGGCTGCATGTTAAACATGTACTCCATTTTCTGTACTTGGAAGGCAGCCTCTGGAACTTGATAGAAGAAGCAACACTCTGTGCTTTGGTCTGTTGGATTCTCACAGACAGCTGGGTCCTCATCGCTGTGCCCAGATGCTGGTTTTGGCACGCTAAGGACATCCCAGGTCTGACATTCTTCTTCCTCAAGAGGGAAGATAATATCAGTGTCTTCTGTGGAATGTGCTGTATGGCACGGCTGGCCATCAGATTTCTCGTCTGCTGGCACACTAACCTGAGTATGGCTCACGGATAATTTCCTGTTCATACGGATGAATGTTGGTCTGCTCGGGCGCCTCAGATAGTCACCAGAATGTGTCGTATCCTTCCAACTCTGTGGCTTCTTCTCTGGGGGTTTCTTGGGAAATCTGAGCATGAGAGCCTTCTTCCTCTTCTCTAGTCTTTCTCTCTCTTCTCTCTCTGTCTCATTCTCTGGCTCAGGACTCTGGGGATTCTGTGGCTTCTTCTGTGGGTCCCAGTTCTCCTTTTCCTTCTTTACTCCCAAGGGTAGTGGTGCCTTGGCCCCATCCCAACACTTGATAGGACACTTTTTGCTTCTTACAGTGTGCCCAAAGGCCCCACAGTCTCTGCATTTGATCCTGGGATTCTCTTCTGGTGGAGGGTGTCTCTGAGCAGCTGGTTCTTTCTGGTTCTGTGCATTCTGACTTGCCATGTTTTTGTCAGATGAAGTGTTCATAAAAGGATCTATGTGTTGAGTTGGGATTTCCTAAGATCCAGTTGTCTTCCTCCTGTTTGTTAGTGGGTTCTCAGAGATGTGGATGATGGAGACTCAGCAAGACAAGTGATGAAGCTTTCAGGATGCTGGAGAAAAGGGAAGTCACATTTTCTTTTTTATATCACTGGGCTATTTTCTCCCTCTCTAACAGTTACTTCATAAACAAAAAAATAGTGAAGTTATTTTACAATGTTCTAATGAGTTTTAATGTATAGTGTTTTCTAGTGACTTCTTCCTTCTGAACTTCTTAAAGCCTAAGCACATTAGGGATGGTGGAAATAACCCAGAAGAATCTCAGTTCCTGGAAAAGTCTGATTATGTAACTTTAGAATAGAAGCAATAGATGGTATTTTATAGAACCAACCTCGGCTTATTCTGAAAATGAATATGATAATGATGTTGATTTATCCCTCAAGAGGAAGATGAAAATATACTTCTAAAGCCCGGCATGGTGGCACACACCTTTAATCCCAGCGCTAAGGAGCTAGAAGCAAGCAGATTTCTGAGTTAGAGGCCAGCCTGGTCTAAAGAGCAAGGTACAGGACAGCTAGAGCTACACAGAGAAACCTTGTTTCAATCAACCAATATATACTTCTCCATTGGATTCCAACTTTTATAATAGATAAATATTAATGTTTTTGAAATACCATACCATAATGCATAATGAGAACCTGTAGTCCATTTGCTACATTTGTGAAGTGGAGGTTTTTTTTTTCTTTCTGATATTGCTTGAAAACAAAAAGCAAAGCAGCCCTAGTCAGTTACTTTTCTAATAATTTTCAGAGACTAAATGCTGCACTTGCCGGATCAAATCAGAAGTTGCCGGCCTGTGCAGTCTTCTCTCTAGAAACACTTGTGATTTCAGATAGGCCATGCTTTTTGTGTAACATATTTCTCCAAGATTTTTTTCTTTTCTTGTGCATTGCTTGGGATTGAATGTATGGCATAATATATTCTAAGCAAATGTTCTACCACAAAGTTACACAAGCAGCTTAGGATAATATCTCTATTGATGGCTAAAATGACTATATCTACCTTTTAAACTCTATTATACTCAGAGCAAGGGCCAAAGGATTAAAAGCTCTTTTGTAGATTCTTTCTGTTAAAAGTAGAGGCAGCAGTGTGACAAGCTGCCCAGGCGATTCATATGCCAGACACAATTATGGCGAGAAGTCCTGAACTGTCAAGATACTATGAGAACTCCCATCAAAAAGAACTCTTTTGAAAGTTCGCTTCCTCCTCCCCAGCTCGTCTTTCTTTCAGAAAGGGCTCTACTATGTAGCTTAGGCTGGCCTCAAGCAATGACGCTCCCTGCCACAGTATGAGGATTGCAGAGTTGTACCACCACACTCAACTTAAAAGTACATTTTCAGTACCGATATCCAGCATATATTTTCTAGGTACACTACAGAATCAAAGGAAAAACAAAATTCCATTGAAACAAATAAAATTGCACCCAACATTCTGCAGAATTTAAAATTTTAACGCAAAGAAAACTGATAGATTTGTGTATGTGTGTGTGTGTGTGTGGCCTCATATAAGTAATAAACTTCACATTTATTTTAGTGGAGACACTTTGAAGCATGGTGCTTAGGAAAAAGTTACCTGTTTGGTGGGCTGACTAATGGCAAAATAATGTAGCCTATATACTTGGCATGCAATTTAGATATTACATAGATGTCAAGAAGCAATAATAATAGAAAACACACGTCATGAGGCATCACCTTACTTGACGGCTTTAGTAAATTTTTCCCGCTGAAATACGTGAAGCCACGGCCATCACTTTTTAGAAAAATTTTAAACACGATGCAAGGTGGAAACGTTTCACCACTGAATCTGAAAAAAAGATAAAATGTTATGCAGTATCAACTGGGGTACCCCACTGCTTCTTCCTCGTGTACTTAATACAGTTGCACTTAATACAGCTGTACAACTGTATTAAGTATATGTATTTTTCAAATACAGGGCATATAAAGAACATATAAAAATCTAGCAAAGAAATGGATCCAAAGGTGAAAGTCACAACTATGATCATACTTATGAACAAGATGGGGGTGAGACTTTATGGCAACTTAGCCTTTTTATATTACAAGTGTAGTAAAACACTTCCTTTTGAAATTTGTCCTGAGAAATAGTCAGGGTTAAAACATCATCTCTATTAATTCTCCTGTGAAATAAATGAGCAGAGCCACATTACCTGAATCTGACTTTACACTTCATGCTAGGATCTTTCAACAGTGCAGACTCTATGGGGCTTACTTTCTTCAGTAGTTCATGTGCCACACAATATTCCTGCAATAAACGATGGCACTGTAAACTGCTCAGAGCTCACTGACTGATGATAAGAGTGGGAGCAGAGTGAACAGGACAGTGCTCTCAGGGTTCTGCAGAGGGGCGTTTCGACTCTCGACTCCTCTATTTGTCATCATGCAGGACTGAGTCAGTTATTTCAACTTATGGTTCTCCAAATTGGAATATCTATCCCTTTTGAGATCACAGGCACTGTTTTTTCCCTATGGCAATACTTTCCCACAATCTATTGCCTTTATATAGAAACTTTTCTGTGTCTCCAACTGGATTATAAGCACCGTGAAGGTAAAGACAACATCTTTATTCCTTATTATATCCCTAGCATCTAATACAGTACCTGAAACACCCAAGAAACATAACAAGTGTTTAATGTTGAATGAATACAGGGATAATAATGGTATTAAGTGACTAGCTTTTAAGCACATATTATCTATCATGTAGTGTGGTGGTGTCATATACACACACACATATATGTATATATATACATATATATATATATATCCTCATTTAATCATAATGACAACACAATTAGAATAGTATCACTCATTTTATAAATGAGGAAGAGCTAGGTCTCAAACTTAGATCTGTTTGACTGTAAAATTTCCATTCTTTTCCTTAAATGACCCTATTCAATTTTATGCCAGTGATAATTCCATAAAATATACAATGATGGGATTTTAATAAGATTAAGCATTTAATGTGAAGTATTAATTTGAAGCATCAAACAAAGATATAAAAAATAACCAATTAACTTCATTTGTTGACTGAGAGCCTAGAATTTTTTTAAAAGATTTATTTATTATATCTTAAATACACTATAGCTGACTTCAGACACACCAGAAGAGGGCATCAGATTTCATTACGGGTGGTTGTGAGCCACCATGTGGTTGCTGGGATTTGAACTCAGGACCTTTGGAAGAGCAGTCAGTGCTCTTAACTGCTGAGCCATCTCTCTAGCCCCCAAGAGCCTAGAATTTTAAGGAAAGCAGTAACATGCTAATTAAAACTGAGTTTTGTATGATAACATAAGTAGGTCTGTGGGTAAGACAGTGAAAAAAGTAGACATACTGCTTGGACTTATTCAGGACTGCTAAAATTCCTCTAATGTGACTATTCTCATACCAGAGGGGTTTCTGTTTTCTTTTGGTTTTGGTGGGGAAGGAGGATTTATTGTTTGTATGATTATATTCCTTGTACTGTTCTGACTTGCCCTTTTCACTAACAAGCTATCCTGGTTGTCTTTGTATTGTGGAATATTGTTAATAGTGCAAGCTTTACACATAAAGACAGAGACATTTACTTGTGTTTATGAATCAAGGCTACAATGGAATTATATTGTAGAATGCACTCTTAGAAGGAAACTGCCGGGCTGGAGAGATGCTCAGTGGTTAAGAGCATGTCCACCTGTGGCAGAGGACCTTAGTTTGCTTCCCAGCATCCACATAGTGGCTCACAATTGGTTGTAACTTCAGTTCCAGGGGATTTTATATTCTCTTCTTCCTTCTGCAGGCTCTTGTACACATATGGTGCACATAAATTCACTCAGGCTCACACAAATACACATAATAAATAAATAAACCCTTAAAATAAGTGAAACTACTGGGTAAAAGCAAAGTGCATTTTTAAATTCAAGGATTTTTTTTTTTTTGTACTATTGGCGATGAAACCCAGGGCCTTACACGTGTTGAATACACATTCTGCCACGGAGCTAAACCTCCAGTTCTTAATCTAGAGGGTTTTTTTTTTAAAAAAAATTTTTTGGTAGAAGATCACTATCTTCTATATTCAAATAAGGACATAAATTCAAAAATGGAAATACAACAGTGCACTAATTTCAGAAAAATAGTGATAACTCATTCCCATTAATAATAAACCCGGAGGGCGGGGCTGGAGAGATGGCTCAGCAGTCCATCGTGCTGACTGATCTTCCAGAGGACCCAGGTGGGATTCCTAGGACCCTCATTGCAACTGCCTATCGCTCCGGTCCCAGGGGACCTAATGCCCTCTTCTGGTCTCTACAGGCATTATATGCCATGGTGCAGATACACACGAAGGCAAAACATCCATACAAATAAATATAAAAATAAAAAAGACCAGAAATATTGAGATTAGAAAAATAAGCAATTTTAGAACTTTATATAACATATAATATTATTATATCCAAGTCAGAGATAAAGAGGGTTATCTGGTTTATCTTTAATTAACTGGCCTTTTAACTAATTAAGGAGTAACCTCTGTCAGAGGAAAAAAAATACATACCGCTGCACAAACTGTATGTTTTAGGAGTTTAAACAATGATTTGTCCACATAAATGAACCAGGCTCTCTGTATTTTTGCTGCTGAAATCTCTCTATTACTTTTAAGAGGAAAAAGAGATTAGTTATTTATGAAGTAGTTTTCATTTTTCTGAAATCCCAGACAACTCTCGATTTTTACATCCTCTTATACTTCCCCATTACTAAGATGGACCTAATGAGGAACATTTGGGTGGAGTAATTGGAACTGGTCCTTTGAGGTCTCTAATCAGAATGAGGATATGGAATAATTAATATTTCCCTTGAGATGAAAACAAAAACACCTAAAAGTTTATCAAGATCCATAATTAATTTAAGCCTGGCTTGGTGGCACATTCTTATATAATCCCTGCACTTAAGCATGCAGAGGCAGGAGGATCAAGAGTTCAAGACCAGCTTGACTACACAGTGACTTTGGGCTGAGGGAATGTGGTCCTGATCTGTGTAACACACACACACACACACACACACACACACACACACACACACACACACACACACACACTTCATGCTCACTTATCTCCTCTCCATCTCTCCCTGTTCCTCACTCCTTCTCCCCTTCTCCCTCTCCTGCCTTCTGTCTCTGAGACAGTGTCTCAAGTAACCTCTGCTGGCTTTTAAAGAGCTGAATATGCAGCTGAGGATGACCTTAAACGTCTGATCCTCCTGCTTCTAACCTCTTAGTGCTGGGACTCTACCATACCTGGTTTTATGTGGTGATGGGAATTGAACCAAAGATTTTGTACATACTAGGTAACAACTCTACTAAGAATCTCCTTAGTCAGAGATCCTGGGATTTAATTCTTACTACTTGAAGAGGGAGGACAGAGGGAAAGGGAGGGAGAAAGAGAGAATGTGAATAAATAGAAGGTGTGAGAAGGAAATTCTACCTTCTAAAAACATTTAGGGGGGGGGGCTTGGAGAGATGGCTCAGAGGTTAAGAGCACTGATTACTCATCCAGAGGCCCTGAGTTCAATTCCCAGCAACCACCATTGGTGGCTCACAACCATGTATAATGGGATCCAATGCCCTCTTCTGGTGTGTCTGAAGAGAGCTACAGTGTACTCATATACATAAAATAAATAAATCTGTTAAAAAATTATGGGGCTGATAAGATAGCTTTGTGGGTAAAGAATGAGAACCCGAGTTTGACAGCCTGAACCCATATAAAAAGATGTGTTTAAAAATACTTGTAATCCCAGCACTTGGGAAGTGGAGGCATGTGGATCCCTGAGGCTCCTTGGCAAGTCAGACAACCCGTTTAGTAAATTCCAGTCCAATGAAGAATCCTCCCTCAAAAAATAAGGTGAGCGGGCTGGGAAATGGCTTAGTTGGCAAAAGCTTAGCATGCAAGCATGAGTTTGAGTCCTAAAGCCCACATAAAATGCCTGGCATGATGGCATGTACTTGCAGTTCCAGTGCTAGGGAGGTAGAGCTGGAAGGATGCTTGGAGCTTGCTGGCCAGCCTAGCCTAACTGGCAAACTCTAGGCCAATGAGAGAGCTTGTTTGTCTCAAAGAAGTTGAATGGCATTCCTGAAGATGACATCCAAAGTTGTCACATGCATACATAACATACACATATTAAAAAATTTAGAAAAGGCATTGTGGTGCATGCCTTTAGTCCCAGCACCTAAGAACGAAGGCAAGCAAATCCGTCAGTTCCAGGCTGGCCAGGGACACAAAAAGAGACACCCTGCCTCAAAAACAAAACAAAAAAAAACACAAAACAAACAAACAACAACACCCCTCAAATCCCCCAAACTACAGGAATAAACCTTTTGAATTTTAGCTGATATCATTTATTATCTGGTTCACCTTTCTGTAAGTCACTTAACTTCTCACTTGCTTTTTAAAACACATTAAAAAAGATTTTAAAAATATTTTAATTATGTGTATGTGTGTGCCTGTATATGGGTATGTGTGTATGAGTGCAGGTTCCTACAGAGGCCAGGAGTGCTGGATCCTGTGGAGCTGGAATCAGGGGGGTTGTGAGCTACCTAACACAGTTCCTGAAAACAGAAGCGTGGTCCTTAGGAAGTAGCTCCTAATCACCAAGCCATTTCTCCAGTCCTTCTTTCTCACTTATAATGTGTAATAACAAAACTGCTTCAGAAGGAAGTAGATGTGTTAACATGCTTTAATAAATTATAAAATTCTAAGGTCACAATATTCAACTAGAAGGTAATTAAAAAAAAATACCAAAATTTGGGAAAGATCTCCCATGTTCCTGGATCAGCAGGAGCTTAGCATAAGTGTCCTCTGAAAGCAGCTGACTGAGCCAGACAGAGGTCAGGGACTCTTCTGGATGAGTTGGGGGAAGGATTAAAGGCCCTGAAGGGGGATAGGAACTCCACAGGAAGACCAACAGAGTCAAGTTACCCTCGGGGCTCTCAGGGACTGAGGGCTGCTTTGTCGGGCCTTAGTGGGAGAGAATGAGCCTAACCCTGCAGAGACCAGAGACCGCAGAGACCATGACGCTCCAGGGTGGAGGGAAACCCTGGGTGGGGCCCACCCTCTCAGAGGAGAAGGGGAGGGGGAATGGGAGAAGGGGCTCTGGGATGGGGGGACCAGGAGGGGGGAGGTAGTGTTTGGGATGTAAATAAGTAAGTAAGAAAAAAGAAAAAAACCCTCAATTTTAATTTACACATTAAGAAAACAAACACACAAACAACACAAAAACAAAACAAAATAAACAAAGAAGGTGGGTAAGTTCATAATTTGTCTAGTCGTGGAATTACAACAGAAGGCAAAAGGATGGCTTCTTACGCTTTTCTTGCCTTCATCTTTGCAGCACGTGCCGAGTGTGTCCTGTGGAGTTTTTCTGGGAGCTGACTATCTGATTTTGGATCACCAGAACCTGTTGTATTTGAGGACTTTTCCATTTTCCCTACAAAGAAGTAATCTGAACACACATAACATTAAGCTTTTAAGGTCACAATCCCCACATTCTTATATTTAGATTAGACTCAAACGTCCTATGATTGTTATGTCAAGTTTTGAATCCCTTTAAGAAGAAAGCAGTGTACTTTTAGTGGTGTGTCCAGTTTGCACCCTTTCCATACTAAAATACCACCTGCTATGTCAGAAGGACTGGATCTCTCCATAACCTCCTAATTCGTCTCCCTTTCGCCCATCTTTTTCCTTCTAGTCACCGTAGAGCTGAAGTTAACTTGTCTTTTTGTGACACAGGGTCCCACGTAGCTGAGGCTGGTCTCAAATTCAATCCGTAGCAGACAGTAGCTTGAAGCTAAACCTCCTGCCCCAACATCTTATGTGCTGGGATTATGGATGATCACCACCACACCTGGCTCTTGAAGTTAGCTATTTGGAGCAATAATTCAGAGCTAGTCATCTTCCTCACAAACTCCTTACTGGCAGGGGATACTTCGCTGAGTGGAGAATTTTACACATTTTCTAAAGAGCTTTTTTGGGGTCTAGTTTTTCCTGAACACTTGTGAGACTAAGCAAATTGCTTAACCTCCCCATGGTCCCGTGCCCCTTTGGTGTTTTGAGCAGTACGTAAGATTACTCAATTCTACCTTTAACTTTTTACTCTTTGAAGTATTACATTCCCGTCTGGATGAAGCTCCCCAAATTCTTAGTCATATCTTCAAAATACCTTTTAAGAGGAAATTTCAGTAATACATGTCTTCTTTATGCATAAAATAAAAATCTAATAACAATTGTACTTTTGTAGTAATGAGCATAAGTGATATTTTTAGTTAGCTGCAGTGACTGTAAATGGTTATGAAAATATCTGCTTTCTATTGGTGACACTCGCAAGTACTGCTAATACTAAGGTTTGTTGCCTACACCGTACTTAAAAGAAATGCTAAAGTTCAGTTAGAGTTTAGTGAAGGTGAAGTTGTCATTTCCTTCTTTTCCTAGTTCACATACCCCCGCAACTCCCGGTATTAAGCAAGCGCTTTGGCTGTAGCTTATCACCATGCTTCCCACTTCTAAGATGTTACCTTACTGATGCAGAGCCTTCCGAGTCTATCCAGTATTTCTCCTTAGGGTCTGGAGATGGAGATGGCTCGGAACACACAATTCTGTTGAGAAGGGAAAAAAAAAGCCGCTCGTAACATCTGGGAGTTGGTCCGGCAGTAGGCTGAGCCTCGGGGCTTTCTCCTCCCTGAAACTTGCTAACACCGCAAAGTCCCGCTTAAAAAAACAAAAAACAAAAACCGAAAAACAACAACAACAACAAAAACTTTGACCACAAATCACTAAACTAAAGCTCCCGTACTACGACAAACCTAACTTCTTACCGGAGTGCTCCGGCTTGTCCCAGATGCGCGCGCGCGCGCCTTTTCCTTCCCTCTCTCTCTCCCTCTCCGTCTCTCAGCGAATAAAAACCCCCCTAATTTCCTTAAGGACAGGTGTGTCCCTAGCAGTCTCTGGGTAAAAGGACAGTGACCTTACACTGAAAAAATCTCCGCATCTCCAGGACGCCCGCCCACAGGGCTCCTTCCATTTTCTGTCGAATTAGGACAGAAACGAAATATGAAATAGGCCGTCTTTATCGGACCCGCTAGCGTTCCCCGAGGCTAGCGCTGAGATTTCCGAAGGCAGCTTACCTGGAGTTGAATCCTAGCCTTAGATTTTTCACAGCCTTAGACACTCGGCCATGACAATTGTGCCCATAGACTTGGGTGGAAGAAATGAAATTATTAAACCAGTGTCAACGCCAGTTTTTCTCGCAAATAGCCAAATACTGCCATTTTACTTTTACAAGTATTAAATGGGACCAATATTTGATTGTTAAATTTACACTTTAGTACTTTAAAAAGAAAAACACCGGTACCGCTCAGTTTTTCACAATTAAGCGACGTGTTACATTTAGTTTAAACGTAAAACTTAAGGACCGTTCAGCGCAAGGTAAATTCTTTAAGGGAAAAACCTTTTATGAGGTAAATCGATGCCCCAAGGTCGGATCAATCGCAGCTTCTCCCTACGAGACTGGTGCAGTTTACCCTCGTCCGTCGGGCGCCACCGCCTGGCTGCCTCAGCTTGCAGGATTCTCAACCCTCGCAGCCGGGAGCCTGACGGTGGAGGCGAAAGCCAGTCCCCGGCCCGGCAGGGAGCCAAAGAACCGCCTTCTTCTCACCGCGGCGTGCAGCCGCCCACACGGACTTGCAGCCTTTTACCTCCTAGCAACAGCCCACAAGGAGGCAGGACCGACTAGGAGGCGGGGTTTGAATTTGTTAGGTTCCCGCGCGCGCCTCTCGGTTGCTAAGCAACGCGACGCGCCACCTAGCGGCGCAGGCTTGAGCTTTTGGCGGGTTAAGCTGGCGTCACAGCATCATCTCGTGCCCGCTCGTGGTCAAGGGAATCAGGATCTAACCGGGCCACCGTAGTTGCCTTTTTTTTATAGTGGGAGGGGCCAAGGGAGGGGTGACCCTGCGGGAGCCGCGGCTGCCAGCGACATGTTCAAGGTGAGAATGTGGAGCCGGGTCACAGATGTCATTGTCCCCTCTCAGCCTCCAGGTGCCCTTCCCACGCTCCCGTGGTGCCTTTTGGGGGACCAGATTCGGTTCCTCCTGAGACCTTTTTCACCTCCGGGCTAAATTCTGGCTTGGTGGCGGTTCATTCAGCGCTCGGTACCAGCACCTGTGAGGCTGTGGCGCGTGAAACCCTAGATTGGTGGGTTCAGCCCTTTGAGCTCTCTTCGCGAATGAAACACTTTGAAAAGTTAAAACGCCTCTATAGTGCCCACCTCCTCGGCTAATGCCCTTTTGGGGTTGTGGGGAGGATGAAGCCAGGTCTGGGCGCTGCTGGGTTTGTGGCTTTGGTTGCTTGGCAGGATCAAGTTTCAGAACCTGGCCTGTGGGTGGGGGAGGGTCAGCTTCGGAGGGTGTCGGGGATGCTGGCGGGGGGGGGGGTGTCTGCGTGTGTGTGTGTGTGTGTGTGTGTGTGTGTGTAGCTGGAGCTTTACTGCCCAGTGAGCATTAGTAGGAAGTCGACATTCCCTCTTACAGTTTTTTCGAACTGTCCCTCCGTAAGATGGACATTTACAGTGAAGATTTTCAAAAACCTGTATTTTAGCATAAAATTATTCTTTCTTAAATGTCAATTATATTTTATTATAAAAAAAACCCCACAGGCTGTGCACAGGTTTAATCCCAGCACTCAGGAGGCAGAGGCAGGTGGATGAATTCATGAAGATGAGTTCGAGGATAGCCTGGTTTACGTAGCGATTTCCAGGACAACCAGTGTTACATAAAGAGTTTCTGTCTTAAAAAATAATCACAGGCAGCCAGAAATCTACAAGATCAAGTCTCCAAGAAACATAATACTTACAGAATAATGCTAATGAAATCTCAGACTTGTGCTACTCATTTCAAAGTTTCTTGCAACTGTGGTGTTTGAGGCACAATAGTAAGGGCTGCAAAATGAGACCATGACTTCTGCCTTCCAGTGCTGTGGTATTGCCAGTTTCTAGCTATATGATAATGGGCATGTCACTTAACTCCACTTAACTCCCTATTCCCGCCCCCCATTGTGAAATTAGGGTAATAAAATCTAATTGTTAAATACTGAGGAGAATTATGTCACCAAACACAGAGGAAGGTGGACACTGAACTCGCAGATTTGTTGGCTCAGCAATGTCATCGGAGACCCGGCTCGTCTGGGTTTACTATGGCATTGTCGGTTTTCCTAATGGTTTCAAGATGACTGGCATAACAGTACTTTCTTATTCACTAGGGGAAGAGGAGAGGCTAAAACTCCCAAGCTTGGAGTATGGTTTTTCTTCAGGTCTGATTGGGTCAGGTGTCTGTCCCCAGCCTCATAGCAGTTGCCAGGGAATGCTAGTCTCTGGTTAGCTTAGGCTAACAGGATCACTGCATAAGCACAGGGAAAAAGGAATGGCTTCATGAAAAGGTGTAATGGAAACTGGATCTGCAACCAACAATGCCCATGTCGGGTATGTTCAGATAAGTTTGTGCAAGTGTGCACTGACTTTGGCTCTTTGAAAATCTTTCATGATCCTGATACATTTAATTTATTGATGGACATGAAAGATTAGCATAGGTTTATGACTCAGATAAAAAATGCAGTTGTAAAGCAATGGTTCTCGCTGACTGGTACTACCCACTTTGGGGATGTTTTGGAAATTCCAGGGGTTGTTCATTGTGTCTTTAGTTGTGTTGAACATCTGTTTTATTTTTTTATGTGTATTAGTGTTTTGCCTGCATATATGTCTGTGTACCACATACTTGCCTGGTACCCACAGGGGCCAGAAGATGGAATATGATCCCCTGGACCTAGAGTTACAAATGGTTGTTAGATACCATATGGGTGCTGGGAATGGAACCTGGGTCCACTTCTGCCAACACCGGGCCCCTATCTGGTGCAGACCCTTGCAGGCCTGTGCATGATGCCATAGTCTCTCTGAGTTCACATGTGTGTCTATCATGCTTTGCTTAGAAGGCTCTGTTTCCCTGAGGTCCCCATTCCTGTTGGTCCTTACAAACTTTCCTCCTCCTCTTCTACAGGGTTCTCTGAGCCCCGAGGGGAGGGTTTTCATGGAGACATCCCATTTAGGACTGACTGATCCAAGATCTGTCGCTTTCTGCATATTGTCCATTCGTGGGTCTCTCTCTGTATGTGTTCCCATCCATCTGCTGCAGGGCGAAGCTTCTTTGATGATGGTTGAGCAAGACACTGATCTATGAGTACAGCAGAATGTCATTGGGAGTCATCTTATTGCTACATTCTTTAGCAGAACAGTAGTATTGGGATTTCTGCTAGGTCCATGGGTCTATCAAGTCTCAGGTTTTTGGGCAGCTAGGCAGTGTCAGGTATGGGTTCTACCTCATGGTATGGGCCTTAGTTCTAATTAAATATTGGTTGGTGACTCCCACAACTTTTGTGCTTCTATTGCACCAGCCTGTCTTGCAGGCAGGTCACTGTTATAGATCACAGGATTTGTAGCTGGGTTGGTATTTATCTTTCTCCTCTGGTAGTGTACATAGTGCCTTCCACTATTATATATAAAAATAGATATATATTATATATAACTCAAATAATGTGTTAGTGAATGACAAATTTTATTTGAGGGTAGTAAGAATGATACCAGGTATTAGCAGCTGAGAGCCACAGCCCATTAAGCTTGAATGTGCATGTAACTCTTCTTTTTTTTTTTTTTTTTTTGTTTTTCGAGACAGGGTTTCTCTGTGTAGCCCTGGCTGTCCTGGAACTCACTCTGTAGACCAGGCTGGCCTCGAACTCAGAAATCCGCCTGCCTCTGCCTCCCAAGTGCTGGGATTAAAGGCGTGCGCCACCACGCCTGGCTGTGACTCTTCTTAAAATCTAGATTGGGATAGGAACTCAGATTTTCCTTTTTCTTTTTCTTTTTTCCTATCTTTTCTTTCTTTCTTTCTTTCTTTCTTTCTTTCTTTCTTTCTTTCTTTCTTTCTTTCTTTCTTTCTTTCTTTCTTTCTTTTTTCTTTTAGCATCTCCATGTCATTGATGCTGCTGGTCATCACACTTTGAATGTTTAAGAATTTATTTAGTAAGATCCTTAGTGAACGGACCCTGGTTTTTAGAGGTCAATGGATTTATGACTGGGAAGGATTTGGAAGAGGTACAAACCAGGAGCAAAAATGCTTTGCAAAAGTTTTGCTGAGAGTTTCGTTATCACAAGTCTCTGCTTGGAGGGGACAGAACAAATGATAGGACTGGTCCAGCTTTGGGAATTGCCAGCATGGGGAGATGAGGACTGGAAGAAACAAAAGTTGATAGTATAGGTGTTGGCAGGGAAGTACAATGTATGTAGCTTATTGAGGGCATATCTGACCATGGTGTTCTTTTAAGAATTGTATTATTTATTTGTGTGTGTTTATGTATGCGTCCAATGAGGTCAAAGAAATGTTGGCTCCTTGAAGCTGGAATTTCAGATATTTGTGAGCTGACTATTGTGGGTGCTGGGAATTGGACTGAGGTCCTCTGTAAGAATAATATATACTCTTAACCATTGAGCCATTTTTCCAGCTCTGTGACCACTGTTTTGAATTGGCTAGTCACATTCAGGGCAGTAGGGAACATTAGTGGATTTTTAAAAAAATCACATTTGAAAAGTGTGCCAGAATTTGGATTCTGTTGTTGAAAGCAGTTTTTCTTTATGTTGTTACAGGAAGTTTTGACGTTGAATACATATATTCTCCATGTGTGATACTAGATTTTATTCACTTCACAGATTTTATCACTGTCTGACTATGGCCTGGTCATAGTTAATGTTTTGTGGAATACAAGTACAATGACTGAGTTCTTGAAGGAGTTCGCAAATCTAGCCAGCTACCATGGTTATTTAAGATATAGTTGGAGGGCCTTTCACATAGTTCAGTTTTACTTTAGAAATTAATTTTTTATTATGTTTCATTTATATATATGTCATAGTGAATGCCATGTGTGTGCTGGTACCTTGGAGGCCAGAAGAGGCCTCTGGACCCCTTAGAGCTGGATTTAGAGGTAGTTGTCGGCTGCTTGACATAGGTGCTGGGAACCAGCAACTGAGCTTGGGTCCTATAGGAGAGTATCAAGCACTGTTTATTGCTAAGTCATCTTTCCAGCCCCCAAGATTTATTAGTTAGATGGAGTCCAGTGAGCTCTAGGTTTTCAATACTTCTAGGTAATTGTAAAATTTTGATTTATGTCTCACAGTGGGTATTGGTACAGATGTAACAAGTACATTATAATAGAATGGCTCTCAACCTAAATTGCATGTTTGAGTCATCTGTGAAGCTTAGTGGACGTTTTTATGACTGGCAGGAGGGACTCTAGATCTATGACATTAGAATCTCTAAAGAATCTAAGTCCAGTTTGTGGAACATTCACACAACTTTGAGAACAAACATAGAAGACCAGCAGTCTTCCTAACAGACAAGCCCACAATTTCCACAGAAATCTTTGAAAATAATGGAATCCTTGTTACAGATGTAAACTACTTCACTGAAAATATACAAAAGATACATTTAGGAGTAGCTATTGGTAATTTTGGGAGTTGAAACTATACATGGAGTACACCAACAAGAACTTCGTATTTTCCTGTGTCAAAAAACTCCAAATACATACATACAAACAACTCTCATTTGAATAATGTTTTGTTTCTCATACTTTGCTGTAATGTCTTATTTCATCATCATGGACAATAGTTGCATTAGCTCTGGGTTATAATGTTGAATATTGTAAATTATTTTCAACCTAAACATAATGTGTTCAGAAATATTGAGCTAAATATTAAAACTTGAGACCCTCACATTTATGTGGCTAAAGCTAAGTCTATTTTGAGAAATAGCTGTTTCTGCATATGGTCAGAGGATTATGAACTGCATGTTTCAGAGGTTTTACCATTGTAGAAAGTATAATCTGTAATGGTTGTTTGCTGTTACATAAGAAACACTACATAGATAAAATTTCTTTTGTAAATGACAAATTTCTACACTTTTTACACTTGGGTTTTTTAATGCTGCACTACAAAAAGAAAATTGAGGAAGAAATTATTTATGATATTAGAAATTTCTTAAATCTTTAAAATACAAACAAAAAACCATTTGTATACTATTTGGAACAAAGGCTTTTATACCTAGTTTGGTTTTTTTGTTGTTGTTTTGTGTTTTTTTTTTTTTTTAAATAAAGACACTGAAAATGCAGTTAAAAAAAAAAAAAAGAAGAAGAAGACCAGCAGTAGACACATGCTTGCTCTGACTTTTGATGTTAACCAGATAAGGCTGAATAGGTTTTCTAAATGATAAAGAAAATGCTCACACAAAGGCGGTGGAGGAGCTGGCATGGTGGTGCACATCTTCTATCCTAGTACCCAGGAGGCAGAGGCAGGCAGATCTCTTTTAGAGACCAGCTTGGTCTGCATGGTGAATTCCAGGACAGCTAGGGCTGTGTAGAGAGACCCTGTATCACACAAAGTCATCAGAGAATTGTGTTCAATGTTAGGACCTTGAACAACTCCATGTTACCATAGAGGGAAACTCACATTCTCCTTATCTGCAGTAATAATCAAAATAGATCTTAGAGAAGATGCATTTTAGAACTTTTGCTAAGTTTTCCCCTAGTTTGTGTTAGTTTTATTATAGCTTTCAGTAAGCCAAAAGCCTTTAAATGAGAATTAAGCTGTATTTTTATGGTACTACTGTGCACTATAGTGTACTTATATGTTGAGTGAATTTCCTTTAAAACTGACTTGAACTAGTTACCTGCCTTCAGACTTCTTTTGAGACATCTTTATGCCGTGTAGTATATTTTTATTCGGAGCTCATACTAGTTCCCACTTAAGACTTTTTTTATTGGCCTTGGTTTTGTGAAGATGAGGAACCCTCTGGGTGCTAGAGAGATTCAGAAGTTCTTGTTCATTGTTTTAGTTGGGAAGCATACATACTCAGTGGATTGTAATTCAGATATGTATATTCATATTGAACACTTTTAATGGAAATAGCAATGGATCTCTTTCTCATATCCCACAAATGTCAGTCCTTGTGAAATAGCAGCTTGTATTCTGTGCTTGCTGAAATGAATCTCTTTTCACATTGGAGGGGCTGCTTCGTGTATGACAGATTAGATGGATAAGTAAGCAAAGAGTAACACAGGGCTCTGGCGACTCTCTTAAACTGCATTGGAAAGGGACACCGCCTAGACGAGAGCCTCTGAGCTAGTCTTTAGGATCTGGTCAGAGCTCTGTTAAGGTTGTTATGGAAAGCCCCAGTACTATTTTATCTTGTCTTTAATCCTCTTTAAACAAAGATTTTTACCATTAAACCAAATTGTCATCAACTAATTGAATCTTAAATATGATTTTTGCTTGAAAATATTCATAGGTTTCTTTAAAGCACATAAAGCATAGAAAGCTCGGATGAGGCTGAAGGAAGTTCTCCCTAGGGTTCGGAGTTCTCTATAGATGCCTTATTTGGGAGATGAAACCTAGGTTTAGGAAGGTTTTACATTGATAACATAGTGCTTCCTGTTATATAATGTATAGTTTTAGTTATGCAGGTTCATTTGGGAGCAAGGCTTGAAGTAAAGGACCACTCCTCTACAACTTTCCGTACTTGTATTACCTTTCCTTCTGAATGACAGAGCAGCTTCTGTGACACTAGTCAGAGATGGGGGGGGGGAGGGAAGCCTTTCTGGAGTTTTGGGTATTCAGCAATCAATTTCTAACTGGATGAGGAAGTTCAAAATATATTTGGAACTCGGTTAATTATGTGTCATGTGTGTTCCAAGTGACTCAGAACCCGCCTGAATGAACAACAATCACACTCTTTGGCTAGGGGATTTCTTTCCTGTTTATTACACAGGTTTGTTGCTTTTCTATGTATATTTGACACAATTAGATAGCTATTTTTACAGTTAAAAAATAAAGCAATTCTAGACGAAATATATTTTCTAGGCTTTTTTGGCCTAATTTTGTATTGACACTCGTACCCCCACCCCACCAAGAAGATAAAATGGTTTTCTGTGAGGAAAATATATTAATATTTTTTAAGCCTCAGTTTTTGCTTATATTTTAAGATTATAGTAGATACAGAAGAACTAGGAAATATCAGCTACTTTGGTACAAAGTACAGGATCAAAAAGCTCAGAAATTCTGTTTGCAGTAGCAGGAGGTAGTTTTTCTTCTCTTTTTGTTTCTTTTTCTTTTTTTCCTTTTGGTTTTGTTTGCTCATTTATTTGTTTAGGCAGGGTCTCAAAAAGCTCAGGCTATCTTCAAACTTGCTGCATAGCCATGACGGTTCTTGAACTCTTTTTTTCCCCCCAAGTTCTTTAATTGATTTTATTGTCTACATAAAAAGTTCAGTAAAATTGAATAAAGTAAAGTGATCTTAAGCAGTAAATCAGTCTTATCAACATAGCACAAGGCTGGCCAAAACCGCAAGGCAGCCTGCTTTGGAATATTTACATGATAAATTAAACCTTGCAGGAGAATTTATACTATCCTTACAAAGTCTTTCCATGATTCCAGCATATAGATGCTAACAGCAAACAAAAACTGAACAAAACCCAGGAAAAACAAACTATTTTCAATATATTCACATATACATTAAAATATAATATGTATCATCAATATTCACATATACATTAAAATATAATATGTATTGTCAGGGGAAAGGATCTTGGGGAGGGTGCACATGTGTTTGTGAGCTGTCAGCATTGCCAAGCGGGAGACCCAGTTTTAAGAATAGGGTCGTGTGGCCAAGATCTTCCCTAGGCTACCGCCTCTGATCGTCTGTAGCTGTTACCCCAATAGCTCACAACTAGGGGCCATTTGGAGACAGAGCTCCCTTCTGACTGACACTTGCAGGTTTGAACCGCTCAGGATGGTGGGTCATCGCATCAGTAGCACAGCCCTGGCTGTGGGGTAGGGCAGAAGCCACAGGATTCATCCTTTCTGCTCTGTTCGTTCCTACTCCACACTGGTTTGATGTCACTCTAGTTCAGTGGCCTCTTTAGGTTTGTAAACAGCCCCGAACTTCTGCATGTACTTGATGTACTCCTTGGTTTTGTGTTTCACATTCTCATTGCGCTCCAGATCCTTGGGGTTCTTCGGCTCCTTATTTATAACTCCCTGAGTCAGCTTTTGAGCGAGATGCTTGAACCCTTCAGTGGTAGTGATCCTGCTCACTTTTCAGTCAGGTTTCTGGTAAGGATTCAGGCATTGGACAATGATCTGAGACATCTCTTTTCCGAATACTTCTTTGCTTTTCTTTGCCAATTCACTGGAGGTGTCCGCTTATGCTGTCTTGGACTTTTTTTTTTTTTTTTTTTGGATTCAGGAACACCAATAGGCATTTGATTTTTTTTTTTTTTTTTTGATGTCGTGTTCTTGAACTCTTAAAACAAAAATTTTTAGATTTATTTATTTTAATTTATTTTATGTGTATGAGTGTTTTGCTTGCATGTATGTGGGTGCACCATGTGGGTACTTAGTGCTTGTGGAGGTCAGAAGAGGGTGTGAATCCCCTGGGACTGGAATTATAGATGGTTGTGAGCCACCAAATGATGCTAGAAACTGAACCCAGGTCCTCTACAAGAGCAGCAAGTGCTCTTAGCCACTAAGCTATCTCTTTAGCTTGGCTTTGAACTCTTGAGTTTCCTGTTTTCACCTCCCAAATGGTGGTAGGATTATAGCCAGGTGTCACTATGCCTGAAAGGAAAGAAAGCTGGGGAGGGCTAGAGGTGCAGTGTAGCACCAGAATGGAAACTATTGGAGAAAAGACAAATGATCACAGAATCAGTCGAACATTTGGGGGGAAATGTGGCTATATCTCTTCTTGTAAGTATAGGAATATCTAATTGTGAATGCCATTTACTTTAAAAATATTCAAGTAATATTTCACAGGGACTTAGAATGATTTTATATGATTTTGGAAAGAGCTGTGCATTTTAATGTACAGGCTATGTGACAGCTATCTAATAGCTAGAGTGCAATAATTGAAGCATTAGAGCCAGGGAAGATTGTACACATTCATAACCTCAGCACCCATGAAGGGAGGGGCATGGAGAGCTCCAAGCCCATTGGGCCAGGAAAGGGGACACTTGAAAAATAAAAATAAAGCATTATAGATTTGTTCATATAATTTTTGCAGTCAATTACTTTGATTTGGTCATAGTTGAAATTCTATCTGACCTTGATTAAAAAGGACTCAATTGAAACTATATTTAATATATTATAAAAGTAGCAGCTGTTAAATGGGATCCCATATATCCTCTGTGGATATAGCTACAGAGATTGTGGTGTGTTCAAAAAAATTATCTTCATGTTTTAACCCTTTGAATTTTTTTTTTGTTATTGCTCTTTACAGAGGCCATTCCCAATAACATACTCTAAACATCATACTGTTGGGTGACTTTGCTAAATAAAAAATGTGTGTGTGTGTGTGTGTGTGTGTGTGTGTGTGTGTGAGAGAGAGAGAGAGAGAGAGAGAGAGAGAGAGAGAGAGANGAGAGAGAGAGAGAGAGAGAGAGAGAGAGAGAGAGAGAGAGAGAGATTGAGATTACTGTTTATTTTAAAGTAAATTTAGGCACTGGGAATATAATTCAGTTGGTAGAATGTTTTGCCTCTTATGTACAAAGCCCTTGGTTCACATAACCAAACATGGTGGCCCTCACATGTAACCCCATCACTAGGAGGTGGAGATGAGGGTCAGAAGTTTAGGGTCATCTCTGGCTAACTATCAAGTCCAAGACAGGGTGTGCTGCATAAGACCCTGCTTCAAAAAGTAAAAATGTAGTCTAGGTTGTAGCTTTAGTGGTAGAGAGCTTGTCTAGCATGACTGAGGGCCTGGGTTCTAGTCTCAGTACCACCACCACCATAAAACAAAATTCCAGAAATTGTTAAAAAGAAAAGAGAAGAGCAAAGAAGCAAGAAAAAAGAAAAAGTGCGGGAGAGAGGCTCTGCAGTTAGAAGCACCCGCTGTTCTTTCAGAAGGTCAGAGTTTGGTTCCCAGAACCCGCATCAGGTGGCTCACCCCCCCCCACCAAATCATTAAAAAACAAAATCGAAATAGTTCATGGAGGGAGCTAGAAGGCTAAAGATGGCTAAGGTAGTAGAGCATTGCAAGTGGAATGTCAGGGCTGGTGTGTAGCTCAAGTGGTATAGAGCAGTTACCCTTCTGTGTTTAATTCCTAGTACCCCTCCCCTAGAAAAGGGGGAGAAGGAAGAGGAGAGTATTGGTGTACCTTGATTAAGGGAGGGTATTCTGGAGTATAAATTAGTCATGCTGTTGTTTATATTTTGGACAGTTTTCATTTCAGTGTCTTTAAAATGTTCTTAAAAATAAGTGAACTTGATTATTCATCCTAGCTTATGTTCAGTATCTGTTCCCTAAGCATCTTCCTGTGGAATAGTGATTTTTGAAACTTAGATGATGGTGGAAATAAGTTCTTGGGTTCCTTTAGATTTACCAAGTCAGACTCTTTAGGAGAAGGTGCTGGAATTTATGCTTTTAAAACAGTTCTCTGGTGATTCTGAAACCTCTAGTGTTTCTAGGCATACAAAAGGTCTTTTATTGGAAAGGAAAGAGCTACATAATTTAAATGGAAAGCCTAGTAAGATGAAAGGTAGCTACTTCTGGAAGAATAAATAAAAGGCCTTGTCTTAGGGTTATTATTGTTATGGGGGAGGATTGATTTATTAGGCCACATCACTGTTCATCGTTGAAGAAGTCAGGACAGGAACTCAAACAGGGCAGGAACCATGGAGGAATGCTGCTTACTGGCTTGCTCTCCATAGTTTACTCTGTGCTTTCTTATAGAGCCTAGGGGTGGTACTACCCACAATAGGCTGGGCCCTCCCACAATAATCACTAATTAAGAAAGTGCCCTGTAAGCTTATCTGCAGCCTGATTTTATGGAGACGTTTTTCTTAGTGGAGGGTCCCGTTTCTCAAGTGACTGCAGGCTGTGTGTTAAGTTGACATAAAACCAGGCAACAGAAGCCAGGCCTCCTACTTAAAAACCGAAGAAACTATCTGTCGGGTACTCACTCCATAGAGTTAGAAGGCGGGTTGTCAATGACTTGGGAATTTGGAAGCACTTTAACTTGAATTTTCCATTTGTTTTTAAAGCAATTTTACTGGGAAAGTAATGTGCTTCGGAAGCTGCAGGAGTCTGGACAGTACTGTTTCGTCTGCAGAGCCGCAAGAACAGTTTAGTTTCTGAGATCTGCATGTTTATGACCTTGCCAGGTTTATTATTTTGGCTAACTTCCAGGAGTCCACTCTTGTGGCTGGAGCTGAAGAATTAATCCATAGATTGCCTGAGACAGGGCCTGGCTATGAGGACAAGGCTGGCCTCGATCTCACTCTATAGCTTATAACTGACCTTGTACACAAGAATTCTGCCTCAGTTTGGATCTTACTTAGCTATATTTAAAGTCTCTGATAAGCCAATATATTGGATTTTTTACTTTGGAATTTTAAGCAGCTGAATTCTTGGAGTAAGGGTTTGTGTTACCAAGTGGCTTAGTGGTTTGTATTACAGTTTCTGCAAATCTTTGTGCCATGATTTCTATGATTCTAAAATGTGGCTCCCTAAGATAAAACGGCATCCTTCACTGTTCTCTCCCCTATTCCTGGGGCCTCATTATAGCAGCCATGCATGAGCAGTTGCCCAACACTTCTTTTGTGCTAGGCACACCTATAGCAGTAGAAATAGGAGTCACATACTTCATTCTGAGAGGAGTTTTAACCTGCTAGGGAGAGCTTGATGGGCATAAATACATAGATTAAAAAGTAAAGTAAAAGCACCAGTCCTCTCTGCTTTAAAAAAGGCAGTCTGGTGGAAAAAGACAAAATGATCATAGGAATCAGTGAATGTCAACCCAGGTAGCTGGAAACCAGCATGGGGGAAACCCAGAAAGTCCATGTTTGGTGGCTAGAGTCAGTAAGGTTAGAGAAAGTGGTTGTAGCAGGTTATAGTAAATCTTTGGTTTATGAAAAAGTCCTGGTGGGGGTGGGGGAACCTCAAGTAAGGATATAATGAATCTAATCAGGGTTGTAGTTTAGATAGATCATTGTTTCTCATGTGGTGCTTTGAATCTGTAGTGGGCTAGGCAACCAATTAGGATGCTGTTAGAAACCATCTGGGAAAAAAAAGGAGGGTGCAAGGAAGGACCAGTAGGGGATAAAGAAGAGTGCGGAGAAGTGAGATCATTTAATAGACACAATTACCAGAGTGTGGTGACCAAAAGGATTGAGGGCAGTGCCTAAGATGACCTTGGAGCTTCTTTTTGTTTCTTGAGACAGGGTTTCACTAAGTAGCAGCCCTGGCTGTCCTGGAATTCATTCTGTAGACCAGGCTGGCCACATACTCACAGACAGTTTTCAGAGATATATATCATATATAAATTGATATCAATTTGTTTAGCTGTGTCTTTTAATTTTTCAATTGAAGGCTTTGTAACTTTTGTCTTTGGAAAATTAAGAGAAAGTTTTGAAGTTTGAACTCTTCCACAATACATGCTTATGTTTTGATATCCCCAGAATTTCAAAAAGGCATTTACTTCGAAGTAAATGCTTTTCTTCCTGTGAGTGACTGAGGTTATGGGCCTGCTTATATTCTATGTACCTGATTTGTCGCATGGAGAAAAGATTGACAATTGCCTTTGTATTTCAGGTAATTCAGAGATCTGTGGGGCCAGCCAGCCTGAGCCTGCTCACCTTCAGAGTCTATGCAGCACCCAAAAAGGACTCGCCTCATAAAAGTTACATGAAGATCGATGAGGTAATGTACTAATACTAAATGGCACATTATAAACATCTGACTTAGTTAGGGAGAGTTTTTATAAATTACATATCAAGATGATAAAAGACTTGTAGTTTTATTTTTTTACTCTTTGAGATACTGAATAGTAATGTATTTCCTTGGCACACTTAGAAAATATTTAAAACAAAGACCTATACATTTTCTGATAGTTTGTTTTCTCCATGGGAAATTGCTAGACTCTGATTTTTCCACAGAGGATAGTGGAATGTAGCTAAGGACATAATTAAGGAATAGTTCATAGATTTCGTTTTTAATGGAGAGCTTACTATATTCCAGTGGATTGTAAGCACAAGTTACTTTTCCTAGTAAGTACTTATTTTCTATTATTTTTATGCAATATATTCTGATCATGATTTTCCTTCTCCCAACTCCTCCCAGATCCTTTCTATCTCCCCAATTCCACACTTCTGTCTGTCTCTCTCTAGAAAACAAATGGGCAAAGAAAAATCCCAAACCATAAGAAAAAGGAAAACCTTGAGAAACACACACTCTCTCTTTCTCTCTCTCTGTTTGTCTCTCTCTCAAAACAAAATCTAAAAACAATATACAAACAGAAGATTAGTAAGACAAAAACTGGAACAAAGCAATATGAGACAGAAAGTCTATAAAAATACCTATTAACCACCTACTGCTGGGCACGAGGCCTGCTCCTAAGTGTGCTTAATACACCCAGTGAGACTTCGTTGGCGAGAACTACTTTTTCCTTTGCAAGAGGTTGTCATTTGGAGATAGCATCCTGATTAGGGATGGGAGCCTGTGTCTACTTCCTTTTCTGAGCACTGAGGCCCTGTCTAGCTTAAACCCATCAGGCGCTGTGTATGCTGAGTTCATATGTGCTTCAGTCCTGCTGTGTCTGGAGGACACGATTTTCTTGGAGTCCTCCACTCGCTCTGGTTCTTACAGTGCTACTCCTCTGTATAGCCCCCTTAGCACTGAGGCGAGGGAGTTGGTGAAGACATCCCATTTAGGGTTGAATGTTCCAAAAGCTCTCACTCTCTGTACATTGTCCAGTTGTGGGTCTCTGTATGACTCACTTTTTGGTGTGGCCTGCCTGATTCTGGACTGCTTATCCAAAATACTCACTTTTTTTTTCTTTCAAAGAATTTAAAGGCTTAGAGTCTTTCTGGTTCTTGGCAAAATTAGAGATGCTTAACTAAATACTTAGTATATATTGAATCAATGAAATAAATAAGATACCTTCTCTGCATTGTTTATATTATTTATTGTCGGTATTTCCCAGTAACTATTTGGAATTTTTATTTTAGTCGATGTCTATTACCTTGGAATAAAGGGATGTACTGATGTCCCTAGTGGCCAGGCGAGATTACTTGAACAGTGTTATAAAGCTGGTTAGCGTCTCTTTCCTCTTCTATCAGGCCTTAGTACTGTTAAGGGGGAAGAGGTGGCTAATAGTGGCTGCTGAGAAGGCTCTTTTCTAGGTGGGCAATGGGTTTGCTCACCTGCTCTGATCAGTAGCAGGGCCTGATATTTGCCCTGTAACCAGTTATTCTTCAGTTCTCTCAGCCTTTTTTTTTTTCTTAAAAAAAACCTCACCACCACCAACAAAAAGCAAAACAAAACCTATGGGCTGGTAAAATGGCTCAGTGGATAAATGCACTTGCTGCCCAACCTGATGACTTGGTTTGATCCCTAGGACTCATATGGCAGGAGAAAACTGACCCTTTTAAGTTGTCCTCAGACTGCCATACGTGTACCATGACACATACCTTCCCCGAAAATACAACCCCCCACAAACTCTTCCTTTCACTCATTAGAATAGTAGAATTTTTCTACTTTAAGTTTAAGGTAAGATATCACTTCTGTGGACTTATAGAGGGCCTGCCTTGCATGCTTGAGGGCCTAGGTTTAATATTCCACACTACCAAGGTAAACGGTAGAGTAGATAGGAAGAAGACAGAGCACCTTGCAGCCCTGCCCTCTTGTCCTTGTCTTTATTGAGGAAATAAGGTACAAAGATCGCTGAAGTAAAGTTAGAGGTTGCATGCAACCCTTAGGGTGACTGTAATTTATAAATTATTATAGAGGTATTAACCTACAAAACTGATCCTATGTTACATGATCTCATGGTATGTACTTTTATTTTTGTTTAAATATGTGTAGCTTTCACTCTACTCAGTTCCTGAGGGTCAATCTAAATATGTGGAGGAGCCAAGGACTCAACTTGAAGAAAACATCTCACAACTCCGACATCGTTGTGAGCCATATACAAGTTTGTGTCAGGTACATGTACTTAAGAATTAATAATGGAAATTCTATATTGGCTGTATGTTTTCATTTTTTATTTGTTTCTTTCCTTTCTCCCTTCCTTCTTTCCTCCCTTCCCCCCCTCTCTCCTTCCCTCCCTCCCTCCCTTCCTTCGTAGGAGCTCCCTCTGTAGGGTTGGCATGGAATTCACTACATAGCCCAGACTGTCCTCAGACTGACTGACAATCTTCCTGCCTCATTGACTAGCGTAGGTGCTGGAATTACAGATGAAAGTCATCATGCCCAGCCCCGAGTTCATGTTTTTAGAAAAAGGTGTAATAAAGATCCAGAGATAAGCGTGTCTAACTTCAAGTTAATGCCACCTGGAGAGCAAGTGCGATCAAGCTTGGCACTCTGGTTGGCAGCAGCGAGGGGAAGTTAGCTCTCATCAGGAGACTTGTGGCACCTTGGCCAGAGAGCGGAGGGCTAAGAATTACCTTACCTTGTTGGTTGGTATTATAAAGCTGTTGTGTATATCAGGGAAAACATGGGACACCAATGGGAGGAAATGAATAAAAGCATAAACATGTATATCAAAGTTGTGCTGTTATTGCTGGTGCGATGACTCAGTTGTTCTGCAAGGACCTGTGTTTAGTCCGTAGCACCCAAAAAAGGTAGGCATTATGGCATATACTTGCAATGTTGGGGTAACAGAGATTGGTAGATTTTTGGAGTTCACTGGCCTAGCTGCTTAGCCTGATCAGCAAGATCCAGGTCTTAGTGAGAGATTCCATCTTAATAAACAGGATGACTCCTGAGAAATGACACCCAAGGGTGAATATCTGCACCCAAACTTGCAGTTACACACAGGCAACACAAACCTGTATTTACACATACCTGTACATGCTTATCATGGACACACATACAGAAAAATGAGATTTTTCTCTCCCTCTAAAAACTCTACACATCACTACAGTCTGAGCATCACTGATTTGAGATTATTTTGGATTTGGACTTTCATACTATGGACATCCAAGCTAAAAATCCAAAAAGCCCAAAAAGCCAAAAAGAAAACAAAACAAAACAACAACACCCCCCCCCCAAAAAAACCCCAACCCCTGTGAAACCTAACAAATATCTGTTCCTATACATTTCAGGTCATGGGTACTCACACAGGTGAGACCACCCAGGTGTGGTAGGGCACACCTTTAATCCCAGCACTCTGGAGGCAGAGACAGGCGGATTCCCACTAGTTCTGAAACTTACCTGGTCTACATAGTTCCAGGACAGCTAGGCTCTATAGAGAAACAAAGCAAGCAAAACCAACCAACCAAAAAGCCCAGGCATCACTATAGAGTATTTGGGTACTGTAATAGGAATGTAGATGCCGTAATAGGGTAGAATTATATGTTTGAGTACTGAACTTTCCACTCCAGTGACTACTACAGGTATAGATTGACTTCTGTTTTTCATGTTTTAGGTTCCAGACATTTGTTGTTAAGCAACTGAAAGAATTCTGATTTTTAAATATCTGAAACCAAAGTTTGCAGTCTATAGAATGCTTTTGTAGGCTTTGGTACACATTCACTGTACTTGCTCATGATTTCGAAAAGGAAGGAAAATAATATGTTGATGTGGATAAGATGATCCAGGTTTATTTTAATTGAGATCTACAAATTCAGTTTTCATCCAAGACTTTTTGTAAAAATTTAAATTTCATCAATTACGCTGTTGTTTTCTCTGTTTACCAATTAAAGAAGGAAAAAAGCATATAAGCTCTATCAATGGTATAAGCACATTATACATACACCTTACCACTGAGCTGTACCCCAGCCCGCTTGTTCTGTAAGACGGTATTTTTGTCAGCTCGTCCTGGTGGCTTATGCCTATGACCCCAGCACTAAAGATACTGAAGCTGCATGGTTGCAGCCTGCCTGGATACATAAGGAGATGCTGTCTCAGAGAGAAAAAGGCGTCTGAACGCTAGGCTTCATGACTTTCCCACAAGCATTCTCTTTTTTAAAAATGCTTATATATTCTCTCATATACTACATTCTGACCGCAGTTCCCCACCCTCCTCTCCTCACCGCCCCCTCCCACCGCCTATCCACGCCTCCTCTGTTTCTCTCCAGAAAAGGGCAGGCCTCCCAGGGATAGCAACCGAGTATGGCATAACAAGTTAGAATAAGATTAGGCACTTCCCCTCATATCAAGGCTGGGTAAGGAGAGAAGGGTCCCAAAGGCAGGGAAAAAGAGTCAGAGACAGCCCCCGCTCCTGTTGTTTAGAGTCCCTAAGAACACAAAGCTACACAGCTATAACATATATGCAGAGGGCCTAGGTCAGTCCCATGCATGCTTCCTGACTGTCTGCTCAGTCTCTGTGAGCCCCTATGAGCCCAGGTTAGTGGATTCTGTGGGTTTTCTTGTGGTGTCCCTGACCCCTCTAGCTCCTTCAATCCTTCCTCCCCCCACCCCTTTCCCCAACTTTTGCCTAATGTTTGGCTGTAGGTCTTTCCATCTGTTTTCAGAAGCCTCTCAGAAGACAGTTATGCTACGCTCCAATTTATATGTATACTAGACTATCACTAGGAATCATTTCATTGACTTTTTTCTAATGCCAGTGTTTGGTTCTATTCTAGGTCCCAGCTATCCAGCCTTCTGGTTCCTGGCCCTCCAGGCAGTGTCAGGAATGGGCTCCTTCTTGTGACACGGGTCTGAAGCTAGACCAGTAATTGGCCACTCCCACAGTTTCTACCCCACCTTTACTACAGCATATCTTGTAGGCAGGACAAATTGTAGGTTGCAGGTTTTGTGGCTGAGTTGGTGTCCCAGTCCTTCCATTGGAAGTCTTGCTTGGTTACAGGTCAGGCTCCATATCTCCCATTGGTAGGAGTCTTAGCTAGAGGGTCATCCTCATGGCTTCCTTGGAGTTCCATTGTACTAGGTTTGTACCTCATCTCAGAGATGCCTCTGATTCCACTTATCTCTCTCACCCCTCTCTTCCCACCCCCCTGCTATTCCCCACCCACCTCCAGCCCACTTGCAAAAACTATTCTATTTTCCCTTCCCAGGAGATTCATGTGTCTCCCTTGAGCCTTCCTTGCTACTTAGCCTCTCTGGGTCTGTGGATTACAGCATGGTTTTCCTTTGCTTTATAGCTACTATCCACTTAGAAGTGAATACATACCATGTCTGTCTTTCTGGGTCTGGGTTACCTCACTTAGGATGATCATTTTTTTTCTAATTCCATCCATTTACCTGCAATTTCATGTTATTATGTTTTCAGTGGCTAAGTAATACTCCATTGTTTGAACGTACCACATTTTCTTTATCCAGTCTTTGGTTGAGGGGCATCCAGGCTATTTCCAGTTTCTGGCTACTAGGTGTAAAGCTGCAGTGAGCATAGTTGAGCAAGTGTCCTTTGTGGTGGGACGGAGTGCTCCTTGAGGATATGCTAGAAGTGGGATGAGGAAGATCAATTCCCAATTTTCTGTGAAACCACCATGTTGATTTTCAAAGTGGTTGTACAAATTTTCATTCCCACCAGCAATGGAGGAGTGTTCCCCTTGCTCCACATCCTTGCCAGCATGTGCTGTTGCTTGACTTTTTGATCTTAGCCATTATGATTGGTGTGAGGTGGAATCTCAGGGTCCTTTCTATTTGCATTTCCCTGATGACTAAGGTTGTTGAACATTTCCCTAAGTCTTTCTTGGCTATTTGAGATTCCTCCGTTGAAAATTCTCTGTTTAGATCTGTAACCCATATTTTCATTGGATATTTTGTTTTTTGTTTTTAAATGTCTAGTTTCTTGAGTTCTTTATATATCTTGGATATTAGTCCTTTGTCAGACGTGGAGTTGGTGAAAATCTTTTCCCATTCTGTAACAGGCTGCTGATTTAGCCTATTGACAATGTCCTTTGCCTTATTGAAGCTTTGAGTTTCATGAAGTCCCATTAATTAATTGTTGATCCTAGTGCCTGCACTATTAGTGTTCTGTTCAGGAGTTATTTCTTGTACCAATGCATTTAAGGTGATTCTTCATCTTCTCTTCTATTAGATTTAGTATATCCAGTTTTTTCTCTTTTTCTTTTTTCTTTTCTTTCTTTCTTTCTTTCTTTCTTTCTTTCTTTCTTTCTTTTTTTTTTTTTTTTGGTTTTCTTTTTTTTTGAGACAGGGTTTCTCTGTATAGCCCTGGCTGTCCTGGAACTCACTTTGTAGACCAGGCTGGCCTCGAACTCAGAAATCCGCCTGCCTCTGCCTCCCGAATGCTGGGATTAAAGGCGTGTGCCACCACACCTGGTGTGTATCCAGTTTTATGTTGAGGTCTTTGATCCACTTGGATTTGAGTTTTGTGCAGATAAATATAGATCTATTGGCATTCTTCTACATACTTGCATCTAGTTAGATCAGCACCGTTTGTTGAAGATGCTTTCTTTTTTCCATTGTATAATTTTGGCTTCTTTATCAAGAACAAGGTGTCCCTGAGTGTGTGAATTTACATGCTAGTCTTTCATTTGATTGGGTTGGATTGATCTGTTTGTCTGGTTTTATGCCAATACCATGTGGTTTGGATTACTGTAGGTCTGTAGTAGAGCTTGAGAGCAGGGATGGTGATACTCTGGAAGCTCTTGTATTGTACAGGATTATTTTAGTTAGTCTGGGGTTTTTGTTTTTCTATATGAAGTTGAGTATTGTTCTTTCAAAATCTGAAAGAATTGTGTTGGAATTTTGATGGAGATTGCATTGAATTGCTAAGATAGCTATTTTTCACTATGTTAATTCTACCAATCCGAGAGAGATCTTTCTATCTTTTGATACCTTTTTCAGTTCCTTTCTTCAAAGATTTGAAGTTCTTGTCATACGGGACTTTCACTTGCTTGGTTAGAGTTACACCAACATATTTATATTATCTGTGGCTATTGTGAGGGATGTTGTAGGCTAGCTGGGCTCTGCTGTTGTCATATTTCCCTGGCTCCTGCTGTGTTCTTTCACTGCCCTCCAGTCATCTGGGTTTGGGATAATTACAGGTTTAGGTACTGGTTTCTGAGTTTATCTTTGTTGCATAGATATTTGGATTTTTTCCCCCTTGATTTCTGTTTTCCTTCTGGTCTTCTGGCCTGAGTAGCCTGGGGTTCTTATGACCAAAGTTTTCAGGCCTAGTAGAGTACCTTTGCTGGGGTTTTGGCAGCCTGCATGACCTTTGGGATTTGGGGTGCCAGCATTGCTCATTGGGGAAGGACCATCTCTGATTATCAAGACTATCAATTTTCTGTCGCCTTTTGGATTTATTTTGGTGTGTGTGTGTGTGTGTGTGTGTGTGTGTGTGTCTGTGTCTGTGTGTCTGTGGATATGTGTTCCTGACTTCAGGTGCCTGTGAGGAACAGAGGCATTGCATTCTCCTGGTGTTTGAGTTGCAGGTAGCTATAAACCACTTGACATAGGTGTTGGGAATTGAACTCTTGTCCTCTGCAAGAACAATGTGTACTCTTAACCACTCAGCTATTTCTCCAACCCGTTGATTTTCTTATTATTTCCTTCAGTCTTAAAAGTGAGAAGATTAGGTTTTCAAACCCCCATTCTAGTTGGAATCTCTGCTTCCTGTGGCAGCAGTAAAGAATTCTGATGAAGAACTTACTGTAGTGAAAGGGACCTTAAAAAAGAAGAAAAAAGCAATAACACTGAATGTAGGTCCCTTTGTTTAAAAATATTAATAGCTGGAGGAATAGCTTAATGGGAGCGTTTATGCTTAACCTGCCCTAGGTCCATCCCCAGCACCAAAAAGTGTTAATAATGATAATTTATACAGTAAGCCCTACTCATTCTATTTCTTTTTATCTTTGTAGGAAATATACTCCCATACTAAACCCAAGGTGGATCACTTTGTCCAGTGGGGAGTAGGTAAGTTGAGTTTTAATTAGGCATAATCAGTTACTTCATCCTATTGAACTATTGTACTAACTTTTTAGGAATAGGCTCTGGAAATCAGAGTCTTTGACATCGTCTGGACAAATTTAGAGCTATCTAGATGTTTTCTGGAAAATGATCTGTGTTTGAATTAGGTTTCAGAAGAGTTATTTCATGAATCTCTTCAACATTATTAGGATTGTTTGGCTACCAAATACTTGTACTTTGGAATAATAATAATAATAATAATAATAATAATAATAATAATAATAATAATAATGATAAAAACCCAGGGCTGGGGATGTAAGTTTCCAGTAGCAGAATGGAATGTGTCTTCTTAAGAGTCTTTGTAGTAACTCTGTGTTCAGGAGGAAAAAGACAAACATCTCAAAAAGTTCCCAGGAGCAGAATGTTTCCTTAGCATCGGTGAGGTCCAGTGCTAAAAACAAAACAACAACAACAACAACAAAATTACAATGCACTACAACTTGCTTACTCCTCACCAGATTTTCTGAATCATTCTATTTGTGAGCTGCCATTAATGGATGCTGCACAGGCCAGGTATGGTGGCACATGCCTTTACTTCTATCACTGAGGAGGGAGATGACAGTAATGGATCTCTGCTAGTTCAAGGGCACATTTTCTACACAGTGAGATCCAGGGCAGCCAGAACTGCATAGAGGATCTCTGTGTAGTCTCAACAACAACAGCAACAACAACAACAAAACTTTTTTTAAAAGGTGCATAAAATCTAGATGCAGGAAGGAATTCAGCTGGTCTTCCTGGAAAAGCTGGATAACAAACCACATAGCGGCACAATGTGATCAGTGCTTAGAGACAGGACTCAGGCTTTTCCAGGAAGAATTGTAAACAGAGGGAAGGCTAAGGATAAGTTGAGAGAGAATGAAGTCATGACCTAGCTTCAAGTCATTTATTACTTCATCTGGTATTAATCAACTCTTGGCAGTATTCTTTTTTAATTATTAATTTTTAAGGTTAGTATACAAAGTAATGGGTTTCACCATGACAACTTCATAGGTATGTGTCATTGTACCTGGTGGTGGTCTTAACAAAGATCTGTTGGATAAGTATCTACTGTTATCACCAAGAGAAGGTAACATAAGTCTAAGCAATCAACCGTTTTCTGTGTGGGGAGACAGAAAACACATGCATGAATGATGAAATGCTTAGGGTGAGATAGCAGGGGTGGTACAGAGAATAACTTCTGATGGTACCTTAGAGAAGGAGGCAACGTCTCTGCTGATGTCTGAGGATGAGCTTTCCTGAGGAGACAGTGCCTGAGTAGGCTCCAGTCTGCTGTGAGACTGGTTCCATAGAGAGGAGAGGAAAGGAGAAATCATGCAAATCCAAGTCCTAAGACATGCTTAGGCATGGCAAATAAGGTCATGTGTTGTATTATTTATTTCCTGAGTAGGCTCACTGTTGTATTATTTTTAAATTATTAAATTCTATGACCAGCAAGAGTGGCTATTTATTTCTAGCTTCAACCTTGTTCTACTTTGCTTTTTATTGTTGTGATAAAACACCATGAAAGGGTGGGAAGGAGTTCAAGGGGAGGGAAGGGTTCATTCCAGCTTAACAGTTTACAATCCATCATGGAGGGGAGTTAGGGCAGAAACTGAAGCAGAGGCCATGGAGGAGTGCTCTTTACTGACTTGCTCCATGTAGCTTGCTCAGCCTGAGTTCCTTTTCTAACACTAATGCAATTTTATTTTATTTTTTCTTTTGTTGAAAATAGATTTTTTTCACATAATATACCCTGATTACAGTTTTCCCTCCCTCTATTCCTCCCAGTTCCTCCCCACCTCCCTTCTCATCCAGTTGTCTTCTCATCCCTTGATGCTTGTCATTAGAAAACAAACAGGATAATATTAAAATATAAGATAAAACAAAAACGAACACATTGGAAATTGACAAGAGAAGCCAACAGAAAGAAAAGAGCCCAAGGGAAGATACAAGAATCAGAGACCTGCTTGTTTGTGCCCTCAGAAATCTCTTTAAAAACACTGAATTGGAAGCCATAATCTCTATGCAGAGAACCTGGTGCAGCCCCTCGCAGGCCCTGTGCATGCTGCCTCAGTCTCTGGGAGTTCATATGAACTTAGTTCATCTTGATTTAGAGGGTCTTGCTTCCTTGGAGTTCTTCATTCCATATGGCTCTTATGTTCTTTCTGCCTCCCCTTTGGTGCGGTTCCCTGAGCTCTGAGATGGGGGGTTTGATAGAGGCATCCCAGTTAGGACTGAGTGTTCCTAGGTCTTTCATTCTAGGTTTAGCACTCAGGACCACCCTCCCACAGATGACTCCACCCCTGAATGGCATGAGCCCTCCCACATCATCAGCCATTAATCAAGAAAATGCTCTCAAGACCTGCCTACAAGCAAATCTGATGGAGGCAGTTACTTAGTTGAGGTTCCTCCCTGCTTGTGTCAAGTTGACAAAACCCTAGCCAGCACAAATTTATACTGCAGTTTTCCTTCATTATCCAAATATATTGTACTTTAGTTTAAATAATGAGTTCAGATGGCAAAAACATTTGCTTTTCTGAGTTGAATTTGTTTGGTTCCTGAAAGAATGTGTTGCAAAGAATCATATTGGCATAGTTGATGGTGGTATGTATCTCATCACTCAAGGTGAAGCAGGATTGTGAGTTCTAGGCCTGTCTGGGATACAAAGCAAGTTTAAATTGACCCCGGGCCACACAGCAAGGTTGTCTTTAAAAAGTGTGAGCTAGGTTTGGTGGTACACACCCGTAATCCTAGCACATGGGAAGTGAGGCAGGATGATTATGGGTTCACTTTATACTAAATGAGACCAGACTTAAAACAAAACAAAAAAACCAAATATGTACTAACAGGAAGCAAAGGATGCATGGTTGGGGAACATTTGGTACTGCATGTTCTAGTTATGTATGAGACTTTTGCTTTGGTGTTAATGAACAATTAATGGAGTTATCTCCCAATCTTATTCCATCGTAGACAACTATAACTATCTTCAAAATGCACCTCCTGGATTTTTCCCAAGACTCGGTGTTGTTGGTTTTGCTGGTTTTGTCGGACTCCTTTTTGCTAGAGGTAGGTGCAATTTTTTAGGGTTTCCCCCTGAGTCAGTTTATATGGGAGACATGGGATATATGTGTGGCTCTTTATCCGTATTTAATAGTTTTTTAATAAGCTGGTTCCTGACTTCTTAACATAATGATTCATTTACCCAGTTACATTTGACTTTAAACATACATAGACATTTATACTCTTGGTAAGGAAAAGAAATTAGTTATACTTAATAAGCACATTTACTTGTTCAAATATTGCTCTATGGTACAGAAAAAGTAAACTTCTGTTCAAAGTCTTTCACACCTGACAAACTGTAAATGTTTCACTGTTGTTGAGTGTAACAACAGCACACTGTTGTTTCACAGGTGTGTTGGTGCACGCCTTTAATCCCAGCACTCCAGAGGTGGAGGCAGAGGCAGGTGGATCTCTGAGTTTGAGGCCAGCCTGGTCTACAAAGTGAGTCCAGGCCAGTCAGAGGTCTGCTACTTAGAAAAACAAAAAAATAAAAAAGCCCACAAAATAAACAAACAAACAAACAAACACAAAAGAAAGAAAAAGAACTATCCAGAGACTACCACACCCGGGGATCCATCCCATCATTAGCCACCAAACCCAGACACTATTGCACATGCCAGCAAGATTCTGCTGAAGGGACCCTGATATAGCTGCCTCTTGTGAGGCTATGCCAGTGCCTGACAAACACAGAAGTGGATGCTCACAGTCAGCTATTGGATGGAACACAGGGCCTCCAATGGAGGAGCTAGAGAAAGTACCCAAGGAGCTGAAGGGGTCTGCAACCCTACAGGTGGAACAACAATATGAACTAACCAGTACCCCCTGAGCTCGAGTCTCTAGCTGCATATGTAGCAGAAGATGGCCTAATTGGCCATCATTGGGAAGAGAGGCCCCTTGGTCTTGCAAACTTTATATGACCCAGTACAGGAGAAGGCCAGGGCCAAGAATTGGGAGTGGGTGGGTAGGGGAGCAGGGGCGGGGGGAGGGTATAGGGGACTTTCGGGATAGCATTTGAAATGTAAATAAAGAAAATATCTAATAAAAGAATACAAAAAAAGAAAGAAAAAGAAAGAAAACCAAATCAACCAGCCAGCTAATCAACAGCAACAAAACCTCCAAAACAACAATAACAACAACAAAAACCAAATCCCAAAACTCAAAAAAAAAAAGTCCTGTTTTGCTCAGGCTATTAATCACAGTTAGCAGGACAGTGATTTACTAGCGTATTACTAACTTCTTCAGGTATCACTCCTTCAGTTAGTGATGATATGAACACTTTAAAAATGTGTAACATTCACAGTACCTAGTAAGTATCTCTGAATATGACTCTAGGTCAGTGGCAGAATGCTTTTATGCCTGAGGCCCTGGACTCAAGCATATTCCTTTATTCTACTGTTATATTACAAAATAATAATGGCGAGAAAAGGCTTCACTCTGAGGAGATTGTTTTTATGATCTAGTTGTAGTTTTACTCATTGTAAAATAAAGGTTTATGGGGATAAAATGCAGATATTACAAAAACTGTGATTAGAAGTTTAGTGCGATAATTCCAGCATCCAAGAGGCTGAGGCACAAGAAGATTGTCTTAAGACCAATCTGGGCCACATAGTGAGTTCCAGGACAGCCTGGCCTACAAAGTGAGAGTCTTTCAAACAGACCAAAGTTCAAACTAGAAATATCCCAGCAAAGAACCTTGTAATCTGACCACCATAAAAGAGACCATAGTTTATACTGATGGCTCTAATTTTTGAACTCTTTGTGCATTAGCTGTTGTTTTAGAGTCAGGAGGGGACACTGCCAGGTGACAGCTTTTGTCCACCTGAGGAATAAACCCCTGAACACTTTCCCAGTTGGTTTTCACTTCGTTTCCCCAGACTGTTCATTGGATGGAGTCTACTCTCCTCCCAGTTCCATCCTGTAACCTGTTCTGAGAGTCACCCAATTGTTGTCATGGACTTTTGTACTCAATATTGAGCCCCATTTCCTGGGCTTTTATGTCATCTTCTCCTTGCCACATTCAGCCATATTGTTGAACTGCATGCTTACATTGCTTTTTAAAAACCATATGTGTGAGAGACTTTCCAAGACCTTTTATGCCTGTTCTTCATTCTGACAGTTTGGATAGCTTTGAGTTCCTTTCTATGCAAACTGGCATCTGGCATTGCAGACGGTGGAGTGGATGGTCAGTCTGGGTACTTGTTGCTCCCTCCCCCTTTTTAATTCTTGGGAAATTTGAAGATATTTAGTGCTCTGAATTTCTGTACCATGGTGATGCTCTTAGCCTATAGTGGGACAATTGGTGGTGCGCCTTCTTTAGCTCTGCTTTTTCTATGACAATTTCCTTTATTTCTCCTTCCTGAATGCTTTTAGTTAGTAATGGAGTTCCATCTAAGTGACTGTAATGTGTCTTATGTTTCCTTGCTTGTTTTATTTCATTCTTTTTTTTTGGGGGGGTTTTTTTCGAGACAGGGTTTTTCTGTATAGCCCTGGCTGTCCTGGAACTCACTTGGTAGACCAGGCTGGCCTGGAACTCAGAAATCTGCCTGCCTCTGCCTCCTGAGTGCTGGGATTAAAGGCCTGTGCCACCAGGCCCGGCTTGTTTTATTTCATCCTTTATGAATCTTTTCCTTTGGTCATTTCCATGAGGTCTTGTTCTCTGGATGTTACTTTTACATTGCAGGCTCTCCTCCAATGCCTGCCAATCCTTGGTTGTCAGGCCATGTTTCAGAATGAGGCAATTGAAATGCTAGTAAGAACTCTCTGTATAAATGTGGCTTGCTGGTAGGCAGATTCTAGGTTAGGTTAAACCAGATGGGAGCTGACTATATGGAGGAGGTCTTTACTCTTAGGCACTAACTGGTGTGTGTGTGTGTGTGTGTGTGTGTGTGTGTGTGTGTGTGTGTGTGTGACGTGTGGTCCTGGGGAACCACTTGGGACCTCATACGTGCCAGGCCAAGTAACTGTTAGGAATACAGTACAGTTAGTTGAGCTCAACTAACTGTACTGTATTCCTAACAGTTGACACTTTTTTTGTGGTGCTGGGAATGAAACCCAGGGCTTTACTTAAGCTAAGCAGTAATCCACCATTGACCCACATCCTTGGCCTGGATGACTTCTTCTCTGCCAGTGGCCCCTCTGCACTTTTTCTCTTCCTTACAGTGTTTCTGGTCTGTATTGTATTCTCCTAATGCTGTTTTAATGAAATCTCAGGAAGGGAGGAAAGCAGCAATTGTCATTTGTATTTAAATAGGAAGGTGGTCAGTTTGCTTTAAAAAATATGAGTTGTATCACACAGGAAGCAGAGACAGAAGTCACAAGTTTAAGACTAGTCTGGGCTACATAGTGAGATTATCTCCAGAAGCAAAACAAAGTAAAAAAAAAAAGAACAAAACAAAAAAAAGCAACACAAACAAATAAAACACAGAAAAAAGGTAGAGGGGGTATATACCTGTAGGCCAACTTAGGCTACAATGCTTTCATTAATTAATAGTGGCTGTATTGAAATATTTGTTGAAGGAAGGAAGCTAGTCACAAAGAATCATACTTTATATAATTCTATGTATATGAAATTACCAGAGTAGGCAAATTCATTAGAGATCAAAAATAGGTTTCCCTTAGCCTTATGTGTTTGTTGGTAGGGATGGGGGATGGTGCTGGCAGGGTCCCTCCCTCCCTTCCTCCCTCCCCTCCCCTCCCCTCCCCTCCCTCCTCCTTCCCTTTCCTCCCCTCCCTCCCTTCCTCGGTGCTGGGGATTCAGGGCCTTGTGCATGCTAAGCATGCTTTACCCTAAACCATGGGAGTTTCTTTTGAGAACACGGGAATTGATTGGGATGATGGTTGCACAGCTTTGTGAACACACTAAAAAGTCGTATTTTGTACTTTTAGTGCGGTGAAATATATGAATTATATTGCAAAGCTGTAAAGAAATAGCAATTCATTTTGTTGTATGTATTATTAAATAATATTTCAATTTAGGGATAATGTATACTTTAGTATAAAGCAAATTGTGAGAGAAAGAATATCAAATCATCTGATGGTATGTACTACTCTTTATTGATTAGGTTCAAAAATAAAGAAGCTGGTGTATCCTCCTTTTTTCATGGGATTAGGTGCCTCTGTCTATTACCCACAACAAGCCATCACTATTGCCCAGGTGAGTCAGACCCAGGAAGCAAGGCTATTCTTCATTCTTGTGTGAGTGATAGTGTCATGAATTGTCGTGAATCGAGGTTAGTGACAGAGGTGGAAAGTAAATCCTCAAACTTGGTGGAAAGGTTCTAACAGCTTTTTATTTATTCATAAACAGAAATAAGCAAATAGATAGTGAAATGGCCTGCACCCGTCCACACACACACTTCTCACTAACCTTCTGGTTTGGCTGGCATAGCCTGGCTCGGTGACAATGCTTCAGGTGATCCACGACTTTCTCTTCTCTGCTTTCAGATCCTCTGGAGCTGAACCGCAGTGCAGGCTTGTCGTCTGGGCGGGCATCTGTGTGGGCGTCTGCATGGGGTCTGCGCAGATTGTCTCTCACACGATGCTTCTCTGTTGGGCCCTGTCAATTCATGCCAGACCAGGGGTTTTTAAACTAAATTCAGCCAATTACAACTAGGGCATTTCATACAAGTAGATGGATCACAGTTGGCTGGTAACTTGGGTAAGATAGACCACAAGGTTTCCAAACATGCCTTAAGATTGATAACATCAGCATCTCCTGGGAACTTGTCAGAGACGCAAATTCTCAGGCCTCACTCCACAGTAACTGAATCAGGCAGTATAAGCATTTGGACTTGCCATGTGAGTTACAGCAGGGCTTCCAGGTGATTCAAATGTCAAGATATTTGAGACTATAAGCTTTAGATGCTGGTCTGGAGTCAGTGATACTGTACACATAAAATCACCAGGAAACTGGTAAGGGGAAGCTGAGCTTTAGGATTTGAAGTCCTCGTCACTTTAGAGGCATGGGGACCCACTTGCCAGAACTTCCATATCATATGGAGATGCTGTCCTAGAAAGAGACAGCAGTGTAGCCATCAGAATCAGGCTCTGAGGGCTGTGAGTCAGACCAACCCACCACCGGACCCCTTGGATTCTTCATGACAGAAGTCCCAGTTTCCACACTGGGCTTCAGTTGTAGGTGGGACGCTAGTGGCCTCAGCATGGGAAATTGATTTTTTTGGTTATAAGAACCAGCAGAATCCTCATAGCTTGAGATTGTAATAGTCCTGGAGGCAGGTAGTCTCTTGTTTCAGGAAGAGTGAGTGACTGCCTTGCTTGATAAAAGAAAAAAATGAACAGCATTTTAGTCTCTTAAAGTTTAACAAGTATTGGTGAGCAGGTCCTGACTGCTGCTTGTGAAACAGTCATGGTTGTCCTCATAGAATGATACTCTTTTACCTTCTGGCTTCAGCATTTGTTGTAAAACATCTTCTGTATTCACCACCAAGGTGAAGGACGTGATGAAAAAGATCTGGAAGTGGATAGTGGTGATGGTTGAATAGTAAGGACACTTTATGCCACTTAATTATACTCTTGAAACAATTAAAATGATATATTTTGTGTTTGTATATATTTTTCTCTTTTTAAATTTTATTTTCGTTTAAAAAATCATGGCATACATATCTTATTACCAGAAAACCAAGCCAGAAGATCCCTAGCTTCCAACGAGATTTTCTGATCTTGTATCTTGTCGTTGAGTTCCATTTTTACAGTTTTACTTTTCTTTCTTAGAAACCCCAAGCTTGGATGGACCACTTAGCCACTTAAGTTCTGTTCTGTTGAGAGTATATAGTAAAAAAGAATGTACCCAAATCCAGTCTATTGGGACAGGGGAAGTAGTAGCTCGGTGATAGAACAGTTGTTAAGCATGTGTAGAAGTTCCATGCGCAGACCACAAAAAAAGAAAAGAAAAAAAATTAGCCTCATATTGATAGAAAACATTTTCCTCTCAGAAATGTGACATGCCAAGAGTAGCAGTATCATATGTGGTAAATGCTTAACATATCTAACAAGGAGCCCGATATCAGATATTTTGAGAGCAGTAGGAATAACTGAGGAATATGACTTGTAGAAATCAGTGTGTTACAGAGACCACTCTTTTTGTAAGCGCTGGGACTATAGACAAATCACTTGGCCTTTGAATCCTTGCAGTCTTCATGTCCTTACTGTTTTGTAAGATAGGGATAACTCATGTGAAAATGTTTCGTAAAAACACCACTATACAATGATCAATTATAAAAATTAGGAAGAGAATGAATACTACTTTAAAAAATTGGGGCTGGAGAGATGGCCTCGTGGTTAAGAGCTGTTGTTTCTCATCCAGAAGAAGCACCCGCACCAGGAAGGTCACAACCATCTGTAACTCCAGTCCAAGGGATCTGATGCTCTTTTCTGGCCTCCATGTGTTGTTGCATACACATTACAGACATAGAAGTGTACATGAGAACACAACATGAACACACACACACACACATATATATGTGTGTATATATATATATATATATATATATATATATATATCAAATAAAAGCTATTTTAAAGTATTATTATGGTGTAGAACAATCAGTATTCTTTGTTATACATAGAACCAATGAATGCAAATTGCTAGAAGCATTTTTTTGAAGACTCAATACTTGGGAAAAAATTTTCCAGGTATTTGGAGAGATGGCTCAATGGTTAAGAGTACTTGGTTTTTGCTTTTGTGTTTGTTTTTTGTTGTTGTTGTTTTGTTTTCTGGATTTTTTTGGCAGGTTTGATTCCCAGAAAACCACATGGCAACTCACAACTGTTTGTAATTCCAGTCACAGATGACCAGATGCCCTCTTATAACCTCCTCAGACCTCTGCTGATAGCAAGCACATCTATGGTACAGTACATACATGCAGGCAGAACACACACACACACACAGACACACAGACACATACACACAGACACTTACACACACACACACTCTCACACCAGTAATTCAAGCTAACTAGCCAAAGATGGGCAAACACATCTTAAGGTCATAACCTCTCTAAGGCTAGGACCTCATGAGATATTAGAAATATGATATAGATCATGCTACCTACAAAATCCCTATGATAATAAAAAGCTTCACTATGTTTGTGCCTGGGAAAATTACAAACATCTTGACTGTGTTCACATGTTTTACATCTAAGTTTTTAAAATGAATGATTTTCATTTTAGCTTGACTTGGTTAGTTGTAATGTACCAGGCTGGGCAGTAGTTGGGTTAGGGTTCTTTTTCCTTGTGATTTTAGGAATTCCTCATATCATCAGTGGTCTCCTGCATTTAGCTTAGAAGTTACAACCTTTTGGGAGCTGGGATATAAGTATCAGTAACATGTACAATGCCCCAGGTTTGATCATTAGCACCAGTAATAAAAGACATACACATAATTTATAACCAGTCATCTTAAGAGATAATTATATGTAACCAGACTTTTTCTTCTTATCCTTTTTTCCTTTCTTTGGTTTTTCATTTTTTTCTTTTAAATTTTTACTTTTTTATGTTTATTTTATACAGTTCTTTGCTTTTGAGACACAATTTCACTGTTCATGTTAGCTTTGAGTTTGCAGCAGTCTGCCCGCCTCAGCCTCCTGAGTACTGACATTAGAGATGTGAGCCTTCAGACTGATGCAGAATTCCCATTGCTTTTTCTTTTGTGGTATAAGAGACTGAAACCAGGATGTTTCCTGGGCAAATGCTCTACCATTGAATTATACTCTCAGCATATTATGCAGGTTTAACGGATGTGTCCCAAGATTTTCTGTAGTAGTCCCAAGATTTTCTGTAGTAGTTACGCATACACACACACACACACACAAACACACACACACACACACACCCTTCCCCACAGCAGTCAAATGCAGTACTTTTGGAAATGAGAGAAAAGAAGTTCTCTTTTTTATCATTCACAAATGGATCGTTTCTCAATCTTTTCTGTTTGTGTTTCCAGATCACTGGGGAGAAGTTATATGACTGGGGATTACGAGGGTACATAGTTGTAGAAGATTTGTGGAAGCAAAATTTTCAGAAGGTGAGAAGCATTTTCATTTTGTTCTTTTTGGTTTAAATTTAAATACATGGTTCTTCTAAGGTTTTGTAAAATACTTAAATCACCTTATTCCTTTAATTGCTTCTTCTGTTGGCTTTTAGTTTCTACTGTCCTTTTTGGAAGAACCATAGAATATCTAAGTATTTGGTTATTAACAATAGGTCAAAAAATGGTGACCCAAAATGGCATCTCAATATAGCCTTAGACTGCAGTTTCTATTCTGTTCTATATATCGTTTCCTCAGAGTGTACTGTGTTATCTAAAAGTTGGACTGTAAATGGATTCAAGGCCGGTGAGATGGCTCAGTGGGTAGAGGTATGTTTCCTGCCAAGTCTGATGACTTGAGTTTGGTCCTATGACCCCACATGGTGGAAAGAGAAAACTGATTCCCACAAGTTTTCCTCTAAATTCCACATACACTCTGTGGTATTTGCATTCTTGTAATGTACAAACCCATGTAAATAAATGTGATTAAAAGTACTTGGGGCTGGAGGGATGGCTCAGTGGTTAAGAGCACTGTCCAGAAGACCTGCGTTAGATTGCTAGTACCCACGTGGTGGCTTAACAACTGCCTGTCACTCCATTTTGAGGAAATCTGCCTCTTCTGGCCTCCAAACAAACAAAACCCCAACCCAGCCTTTAGTTTCCCAACTCACAGCAGCCCCCCCTCCCCTTACCCGCTGGTCTCAGCGTCACAAGTGCTCTGATAATGTGTGGACCACCAGGGCTGGCTGAACTAACTCTTAAGAGGGAAATTTTGCATCTGTATCACATGTCACCTGGCACTCCTTTTAAAAAAATAAACCTGGTTTTATTTTCACTTCTGACAATTTCTTTGGAAGCCTTTTTTACTTGTTTAAAAAACTCCTTAAAAAGCATATGCCAAAACTTTATATGGGAAAGGAATTAAAATGTCAGGAAAAAAACTGTACATATCTCTAGAAAGAATCATGAAAAATGAGACCAAATTAGTATCTCTTATTCATTAGGCTGTGGTATAGCTACAGATAGGGCATCCTACCTTTAGAGGAGGATCTTGTAGGAGCCTGTGTGAGTTGTGGCTTGCTGTGATATCTGTAGATGTGCACACTGACCAAAGCAAAGGTTGGTGTCACTGGGAAACACCTTTGTCTGACTGTTCAGAGAATTTATCTCAGTGCAGGACTGGTTAAACAGACCAACATTTTGTGGTAACAGGAACGCAGGAAGAAAAAAAATATGATAAAACCCCAGGTATTTAAAGCTATCCATAGAATTTTTTGCAAGTCTTTTTGGAGTCGGGTGGTAAAGATTTCTAAGTAGCTCATTACTGGGGGCTACAGAGATGGCTCAGTGGTAGAGAGCACAGGATGTAGAGTCAGTTCCCACGTGATAGTTCATACCTCTTTGTGACTCCAATTGCAGCTGCTCCAGATCCCTCTTGTGGCCTCTGTGAGTGCCAGGCATGTAAGTAGTAAACAGACATACATGTAGGGAAATATCCATACACGAAGAATAAAAGTTCACTAAGTAGTTCATTATGGGTTTATGTTTCTGTTTTATCTGTTATATTTCTACCTTCTTCAAAGTTAGTGGGGACTTCACAGTGTTCCTCCAAGTATTTAACCCTATTCTCAACAAAAACAAATTTGATGTTGAGTACGTTAGTTATTTACCACAAGGTTTAGGTGCGGATAGTAGGAGGCCATCTTAGCTCAGGCATTGATAGACTTAGACCTCAGAAATTACTTGGTAACGAAGCGCCTCTTTGTTGATAGCATGTTATGACTGCTCCCTCCTCCAGCACCTTGTTGGAGTTCGTGGTTTTCAGAGGTTTTTTGATTTTTCTTAACCACAAGGTACATTTTTTATTAGCTATTTCATCAAATACTAATTATAACCAAGTAGAAGGGCAGCATGGTTTAAGGCTATATACAGTTGAGAGTAAATGGAAAACAGAAAAAATATGGTTTAACTCTTAATTGATTACCTACTTCTAGAGGGACTTCCTTTCTTACTTTTGTTTTTATTTGTTTATTTTCATTGTGCACACTAATCATAAAGTGGAGGGTTTCTTTTCATTTACTTCTACTAGTACTACTATTTTATATGAGTATGAGTGTTTTGCCTGCATGTATATGTGTGCACCACATGCATGCCTGGTGACCAGGGAAGCCAGAAGAGGGTGTTGAATCCTCTAGAGTTACGATCAACTGTGAGCCTTCGTGTGGGTGCTGGGAATGGAATCTGAGTTCTCTGCTGTAGCACCTCTTAACCTCTGAGCTCTTATGCTAGCTCCATTCATTGTTTTTTAATTGAGAGCAAAGCATTAAGCCGTGTTGGAACAGGACTCTTTGGGGGCCCTGAAGCTGAGTATATTCTTTTCATTGAATATCAAATAATTAAATATATACCAGATAACTCATGATATAGTAAACGGGGATGAAGTATATAACTTAAACATAAAATAAAACAAATCATAAATGCCAGAAGAAAGGCACGGACAAAAGAGAGCCTAGCTTTTTTAAGGGAACCGGGGGGCACTTTGGAGACTTGTATTTACTTATTTACAAGTTGGTTTTGTTGTTTTGGTTTTTTGAGACAGGGTTTCTCTGTGTAGCCCTAGCAGTCCTGGAGCTCACTCTGTAAACCAGGCTGGCCACCTGCTTCTGCATCCCAGGTGCCGGGATTAAAGGTGTAATTCCAGCCACTGCCTGGCTGGAAGTTAAGTGTAATTAATTACTAGTCTCAGTTAAGTGTCTTCTTATTTGGATTTTTGTACTCTAATGATAGATATGGCACATATTTTTGGTTGTGTATAATCAAAGAGATTAATGGACATTATGTTTAAAACAGGCTGTATTATGTTTAAAATAGGCTGTATTATGTTTAATGCAGTCTGGAGAGAAAACTCAGGAAAGTGCTTGCCTTGCAAGGGTGAGGACCTGAGTTTGGTCCTCAGAACTCGTATTAAAAGAGCTGAACATGCTGACATACCCTTGTAATCGCAACACTGTGGAACAAGATGGAGATAGGTGGATCCTTGGGGCTCACTAGGCAACCAGCTTAGCCTAATAGGAAAGCTCCAGGCTAGTGAGAGACCCCACCTTCAAAAATGAGTAAAATGGTACCTGATGACATGTGATGTTGTCCTCTGGCCTACACACACACACACACACACACACACACACACACACACACACACACACACTCTCTCTCTCTCTCTCTCTCTCTCTCTCTCTCACACACACACACACACACACACGCACATGCACATGTACATGTATACTGTGCACATGCGCATTTGCAAATACACATACACAAATTACAATGGTGCAGTCCAAGGTTTGTTTTGTTTTGTTTGAGGCAGTCTTTCCATGTAGGAGAGCCTGGCACCTCAAACACTACTCTTGTGCCTCAGTCTCTCTAGTAGCTCTGATTATAGGTGTGTGCCGCCCTGTCTAGCAGTGGCTCAATTCTTAGCTGTATTTTTCTTGTAATGGTAGTACTTTCAAGTACCCAAAACAGGTCTGTGGCATTTTGCTGCTCTGCCACATCCCATCTCCCTTTTAGGAATTGACTTTAGGAGTTTGCATTTTGCCCTCTATTAGTTATTAGGATAAGGGTGTGTTTTACTTGGTCATTGTCATTGGCCACTTAAAGAAAAGTTATTTGCTTAAGCTAAAATGGACTATCTAAAATGTAAAGATAGCTGTGTTCAGAAATACTGCTATCACAACCTGGTTTGTGTTTCTTTTTACTACAAAAGAATATATGATATGCATATACAGTTTCAACCCAACAGTAGCCATACATGTTTGAATCAGCTACCCACCTCCAGAACTCGGACATTACCCCTGCCATGCATATTTCTCAGAGGAAACCACTAACTGAAATGTGGGTTTTTTTTATCACCTCCTTTTTCTTTAAAAAAATTTATGTATGTATATATTGTAAAACACTGTGGTTGATTTTGCATATTCTTTTTTGTTTGTTAATTTTAGCCATGATTTCATATTGTCCTGACTGGCCTTAAACTTCCTATAGAGCTGAGGTTGACTTTGAACTCCTGAACCTCTTCCCTCAGTCTTTTGAGTGCTAGGATTACAAATGTGGGCCCCCACACCCAGTTCAGCTTGCCTAATTTTCTTTTATCTTGGCTTATAAATATACCACATATAAACTCTGACTATTTTTATTGTTTTATTTCTTTAATAGTATGATTATAAATAATGTAAGACAGTACCTTATTTATTTTAACGTCTGCAGACTAATTTTTGTATGGGAAAATACTTCCATTGGTGACTAATTGGGTAGTTTCCAGCATACTCTTAGAGCACACAGAGCTGTGAGCAGTGTTTTGTTTGTATTTGGTTTTGGTTTTTGACTTGCTTTGTAGACCAGACTGACCTTAAACTCCAGATAGGAGAGAAAAATAGTTTACAAATGTCTATTTTTTTTGGAAAAGTTTTTTTTGAACCAGGGTTTCTTTATGTAACTCTGTTTGTCCAGTAATTTTCTATGTAGAACCGGCTGACCTCAAACTCACCTGCCTCTCTTTATCTCTCAAATGCTGGGATTAAAGGCATAAGCTACCATACCCAGTTAGAAAAGTTTTAAAACTATAGAACAGTTACAAAACTAGCGATGTACACTCAGAGTTACTGATTAGCATCTGCTATGTTGTCTTACCATCTTTTAATACATGCATTTTGTTCATACAAACACACACACACATATCTGTCTGTCTGCGTCTCTCTCTCTCCCTCTCCCTCTCTCCCTCTCTCCCTCTCTCCCTCTCTCCCTCTCTCCCTGTCTCCCTCTCTCTCTCGTCCAAGGTCTTGCTATGTAACCCTGGCAGGCCTGGATTTCACTATATTGACCAGACTGGCCTTGAACTCAAAGAGATCTGCCTGCCTCTACCTCCCGAGTGCTAGGATTAAAGACATGTACAATCATGTCATTTTTTTTCTTGTACTTCTAGCTACCTCTTTTTTTTCGTATTAAGATTCTTAATTTACAAGTCCTTTATTTGTCTTTTTATTTTTTGTTATTTTTATTTGTTGAGAGAATCTGGTGCATTTGGCCAATGGCATTTTTAACAGGTTTTTGCTGATTGCATACATAGTTAGCAGTTCTCTGTAGTGCCTGCAGAAGGACAAGCTAATTCGAAGGCTTCTTGGTTTGTTTCATATTTGATCCTTTGATAAGCTCTGTGTGGGCACATACGTCTGTGTGTGTGTGCGTGCGTGTGCGTGTGCGTGCGTGTAGTCTTGCTGGGCAGTCCAGGGTAGCTTTAAAGTTAGGATCGTGTGCTTCATTCTTAGGAGTGCTGGGATTAAAGATGCGTACCAAGTATGGCTGTTGTTTTTTGTTGATAACCAGAAATTCTTTACATAGTTGACTTATTGATCTTCTCTATAAGTCTTTTATTTTAGAAATTTAATAAGAGTGTGGGTATTTGATTGTTAATCTGAAACCTTTTCAAAATAATCCCAGCCTCAGCTCTGAGGATCACAGGTAGAGGCTAATTTCAAGTATCAGGTAGATAGCTCTTTTTAAGGACAGTCTTACTTTCTAATCTGGCTGGCCTAGAACACGTGATTGCTTTTGTGGCTCAGCTTCCCACTTTTGGGATTATATGTGTGACTACCACCCTTTCTTCTAGAGTTCCCTTATAATTTGCTAAATACAACCATCTTCCCAGTAAATGTCAGTTTTGCTTTTCATATGTAGCAGAGGATGGTCTACTCGGCTATCAATGGGAGGAGAGGCCCTTGGTATTGCAAAGATCATATGCCCAGTACCAGGGAATGCCAGGGCCAGAAAGCCTGAGTGGGTGGGTTGGAGAGCAGGGCAGGGGGAGGGTATAGGGGACTTTCGGGATAGCATTTGAAATGCAAATGAAAAAAATATCTAATAAAAATATTTTTAAAAATCTGCAACAAGTTACTTTCAACTGAGTGTTATAGGCCAAAAATAATTATTATTTAAAGGTCAGAAAAGCACAGAAACACAAGCTTTTCTCAACACGAGAACTGAACAGAGCAGACCTTCTCAAGCTGAGCTTTAATTTTGAGTCCGGCCATTGCTGGCTCAGCAGGAGAACCAAGGGGAATAGCAGCCACCGCCCTGAGTACACATTGCTTATTCTCCACCTCCATTCTAGAATTCTCAGCTCTCCAAATCCAGGCTAAGTTGAGAGTAACTTATGTGCTCGTAAGGATTTGCCAGTCATAGAAGCTCATATACCGTGTGGTTCCACTTTATGTGAGATATATGGAGTTACCAAGCTCATAGAAGCAAAGACTGACTGATGGTGGTTGCCAGGGGCGAAGGAGGGAGAAGTGGGGAGTTGCTAATTGATGGTAGAAAGTTTCAAAAAAGATGAATAAGTTTTGAATGTTTGCTTTTCAACCTTAAAGAAAGATCATTACCTAGTTCCATTATTTCTAATAGCCTTATATAAGAGAAATGACACATTCAGGACAGTTTTAGCTTCATGGAAAACCTAACACGTGGTCCTTACGTTTTTTTTTTTTTAATTTTACATGGTAGGAACAGTAAATGACCTACCCTCTTAACAGGTATGTCCTGTTATGTCATGCTAGCTGCATGCAGGCTAGATAATTAATACTCTTGGCTCTTAACAGATTTTGAAGTTTATAATACAATATTGTCTCCTATTGCCTCTGAAACAAATAAATACACTCAAGCCGAAGGCAGTACAGATTGACTCTTTCTGCACAGTATCTTCTGTACTTTGGTCAGAAGTACAATAGGAAATCAAGGCATGAGCAGGGTTGCACTCCTCTCCAGAGCCCCTTGAACAGAGTTCACTTAGGTTGACAGAATTTACTTCCTGCTGTCGTAAACCAAGACCTGTTTTGCTGCCGGGCAAGTGAGGCTGACCCTTTCCTCTGTCTTTAAATCCAGCAACACAGGTCTTCCTTTTCAACTGTCTTCTTTCTGACCCTTTTGCTTGTCTCCTTCTTAGTCTCTATTAACTCTTCAAATTCAACTGGGCCCATTCACACAATCCAAGGTAATTCTGGCCCTTGTTTCATTTGGTACAGTCTTGGCTTCTCAGACACAGACTTTGAGAGCTACTATTCTGCCTATCACATTCTAGGGAACTGGAATTTTGTTGGGTTCTTTAACAAGTCATCCGACTGTACCTGTTTACTTTATACTTTTACGTTGTTTTCTTAAATTTGCATACCAAATAATGATATCTGTTCTGGTATTTCCATGCATGCTTTGTTCTCGTTGATCTCCTTCCTCACACCTCTCTCCCATCCCCTACCTCCTCATTTAGCTTTTTTCCCTTTAATATCAGATAATATAGTTTAGTACCTTCTCCCTTTTCTAAAGATCTCTTCTTCTCCTCCCATGTTTCACTTTCTAGTTTCATACCTATACCCATACAGACATGTATATATACACATATAAACATTAAAATCTAGGAAATATATGAAAGAAAACATACAGTATTTGTCTTTCCTAACCTGGCTTATTTTGCTTACTATAATAATCTTCAGTTGTATCTATTTTCAGCAAATATATTTTTTTCTGAAAAACATAAAAAATTTATTATTTATAGTCCAACCACTAAGGATATATACCACATTTTCTTTGTCTCTTCATCTACTATAGGCATTTAGGCTTGTTCCATTTATTAGCTACTTTTTATTTAAAAGAAGTGACCCAGCATATAGAGTAGGTCACATTCATTTAGCTTAGTTTAGAATACTCTTTACTTTAGGAGTCTGTTAGATAGATTTGATTACCGAAATTGCATGGTGGAAGAGTTAGGTAATTGCTGGAAATAGTTCAGGACCTAACGTGTGTGTGTGTGTATGTGTGTGTGTACACGTGTGTATGTGTATACTCAAGCGCACTAACAAAAATGCCATTCCTCTAGTGCTGTCCTTCTGGCTTCTTTTATTTGTTGTGTTTTAATTTGGGACTGGGTTTCTCACTGGCCTGGGATTTTCCAAGTAGTCTAGGCTGCATGGCCTCAGAGCCACCTCCCCACTACTGAGATAACAAGCGCGTGCCACTATGCCTGTATTTTTTTTTTAATATGGGGTTTGGGAATCAAACTCACAAATTCATGCCTGCATAGTAATCTGTGTCTAGACCTAGGACGCTCACATTTTAGGAGGCTGCAATTCTTCCACTGTTTGGCTGGCTGCATTTGTTACTTATTACTGACATCAAGTACCTGATGAGGGGCACCTTAAGGGGGAGAGGGTTTATTTGGGGTCCTGGTTTAAAGGTATAGTCCATCATGATTGGAAAGGCATGGTGCTGGAAATGGCTATCAGCGGTGGCTTCTCATTTCCTCATATCTCAACAGAACGGGAAGCAGAGAGCAGGAAATGTTGATGGTCCACTCACTTGCTGCTTTATGTTTAGTCTGGGACCTGAGACCATGACTGTGGGATGATGCTACCCACACTCAGGGTTGGTCTTCCTTCCTCAGTTAAACTGCTCTGGAAACACCTGTCTCCTAGGTAATTCCAAGTCCAGTTAAGTTGACAGTAAAGATTAACCATCACACTGGCAACCCCCCTTTACATAACAGTGCATGGAAATTAGGAACCAATGGTTTGATTTTTATTTTTGAAAATGTTTTCAGTTGTGCTAACAAATTGTGTTCATAGACATGGTAAGGATATGTTGAAAAATATGCATTTAAATTAGATTATAGGGAAAGTTATTTTTTTTTTCTTGAAAACTTTCCCTAAAAATGCAAACAGATTTTTGGCCTGTGAGAATGTTGTTTCCTTTGAGATCATGGTGCTGTCTCATGACAGCTCTTAATTTGTAATGTGGTTGTAAGTGAGTGGGTGCAGTATTTTGTAGTGAGATATTGGTTCTGATTTGGTTTGCTATAAGTGATATGTATCTAAGTACGGCCATATTCTTGGCAACAGAACTGGTTTTCTCTATCAGTACAATGGAATGCTTTGCTTGCCTATTTTCTTCATCTGAATGATTTTTTTTGAAGAGCTTGTACATTTGGCATCTTATTTATTTTTGAGGTTGAGAGATGGGTAGGTATAGACAGCAGAATATCTAAGATTATCATTAGCTAGACTTGGCAATTATTAAGTTAATTGAAATGTAAATGTATCTAGTTAGGTGGGAAGCCACATTGCTTTCATGGCAGACTCAGTAGTCAGCTACAGCTATCTTACTTTTATAACCTTCTTTTTATGACTTTTTTTTTTTTAAAGAACCAGTTACCCGAACTTCCTTTTTTTGAGACTGTGTATGCTGACCAGACTGACCATAAGCTCACAGTCTTTCTCCTTCTACCTCTCAATTGCTTGGTTCTAGTCCTCACTAGATCCCTCATTTCTACGTTACTCCATTTGTTTATTCACCAAACCTTTGAATGCTGTGTGGTGGGAGGTTCCAGAGCTAGTATTTGCTCATAAGGATTGTAAGACTCATAAGGTTAATGAAAGACTCAAACATGAAGGAAATAATGTAAATCAGAAGGAAGATGGGAATAGTGAAAGTGAAACAAGGTTCTAATATAATCTAAATTGAAGGGCAAGGTACAAAGAAAGTCTTGAGAAAATGGTGAATTGAGTGTTTTTCCAGGCAAAGATTGGGGTTGGCTATTCTAGGGCAAGGCATACATTTTTACCAAAATGATGTCTCACAAAGCAGCTTGGCAGCAGAAGAGCCCAATGGGTTGTGGTGAGGTGTGTGTTCACAAGGGCAGGGCTGGGGTGAGAACTGACCTTTCTAGAAAGGAGCAGCACTAGGTCTTGTAGAGTTCTATCAGTCAGGCATCCAGCAATGCATATATATATGGTCTTGTTCCCCAGAACTACATCATAAAGTGATGTGCTATGTAGATAGGGTGGCCATATAGTTATATTAGCATCCAAGCTAGGAGTCTCTTGTGAATTAAGACAGGGCAGAGTTAATTATGCTGGAGTAATAGGAATAAAGCAACACATAGAGAATAGTTCTGAACCACTCCAATAGACTTTACAGTTGTCTAGAAGCCACACTGAGTAGTGACAGTCACTCACATGTCCTTGCTTTCTCATCCCCTCTTCACCCATGAGTGCTAATGAGAGAGAGAGGCCACCAGGGACCCCTGCACTAAGTCTGGTCTGCAGAAGCACATCTCATGGCCTGTCCAGCCACAACCTAGAGTTCTTCAGACTGCCAATTCATGAGTTTTGATGTTTGATATCCAAGGAGATCTTAATAGGATTTCAGAATTTAAGTCTTAAAAACATACAGGAAAGGAAAGCTTTGACACATGACTTTTTCTTACTGGAAACACTTTTACACCTCTTCTCATGGATGACACGACCTAATTATATGTTCGCCAAGGATGGCCAGGCAGAATCTGTGTGGTCCAATTTAAACCTCTTTCAGAGTGTACATTTAGTGATTTGGCCCTTGTGGATAATGCAAGAAGCTTTCTAATGTCTGTCAAGCCCTCTATAGCAGTGATAGTGGTATACAGTAATAAATCTAACTTCTAGGAACTGAGAAATCTTTTCACTATTGATTTGATTTTGTTTTTATGGAATCAACTATTTGGCTGAATGTATAGAATAATAATTACTGTAGCTTTTTTTCTGTCCCCTGTGCCCAAGTTACTTTCCACAACAGGGCACTGAAGGAAACTGACTAATCCTTTCAGCTTACTGAGAAATGGGTCATCCCCTTTTCTTACCACCTTTAACATCTCTAGCTGCAACCCCAGGTAAGAATTTGGTGTCTTTCAGGCCTTCCTTTGACACCCTACCTCAATAAAATGGCTTGACCATCTCCCAAGAAAATAATATTTCATGTTTCTATTCTGCCAAGTACTGAAGGCACTTTGCAATGTTTCACTATTTCTTTTCAACTTGTATTAAAGCTCTCAATTTTGTTTTACAAGCCAGGAAATGTGAAGAATTCACCTGGAAATAAATAGAAAACTCCATGATCTGCCCATTTTAATCAGGTAAAGAATAAAAACAATGACAACAACAGCAACAACAACAAAACTCTGGTTATTTTCAGCATTGTTCATGCTAGCTGAGATAATTTCTTGTTAATTAGCTAATTAGAGCATTTTCATCTTGTTGTGGAAACATAAGGCTCATATTTATTGTCTTTAATTTCTGATTTTATGTGCCATGGCTTAAATTGTCTGTTTCTTTCTGAGAAGTACCAGGTTTTTTAGATAAGCTAGAACCAGACAGGTTAGAAACTCAATGTAATTTTTTGTGGTCTTATGTTCAGTGTACCATTACTCTTTATCTGTTTGCTTAATATTTATTTACCAAGCACTTGCTAAGTACAAAAACATTAATTATATTACTATTTTGTATATATATTAAAGTTATGTAATAGATCTTATGATTTCTTGATAATTAGCAAATTATATGGAATTAAAAATTAACCTAGATATTCAGCTGTGTGAAAGTAGTTTAGTTATGATATATTTATAAATCTATAATAGTAATATATATAAAGAGGATTGTTATTATTATAATTGCATGGGAACATGTACAAATTGTTTTTTGTGTAGTACTGGGATTGAACCCAGGGCTTCATACGTGTTAGGCAAGCACATTAGCCACCCCGAGCTATCCCTGGATTTATTTTCTAGATTTGTTTTTGTAAAGATGCCTGGACTGGTCTTATATTTTCGATCTTTCAGCTTCAGCTTCTGAGTAGCTAGGAGGACAGGCCCAGAGCGAGCGTTATTAAATAGAGAGGAAAGGCAATATGATATTTTGTTAGACCAGGAGGTATAATAGAACATTTAAATGTATATTTTTATTTGTAACTTTATATTTTTTCATATTTCTGCAGTGAATATGAGTTTTCTTTTATGCCCAATGTGTGTGTGTGTGTGTGTGTGTGTGTGTGTGTGTGTGGCATTGGCAATTGAACCCAAGGCTTCACACATGCCCAGCAATGCCCAGCAAGCATTCTACCAGTTAACTACAACTTCAGCCTATCTTTAAAAGTTGTGTATCACAGGTACTATTTAAAATTCACAAGACTCTTCAGTTTGAGGTTTTTCTTTCTCAGTTATCTCCATGTTTTTAGAGAGCCAGAGAGTCATATCATTTGAAATTTAGACTGTCCAGTGCAACCCCCAGCCTTCAGCAGAATTCCCTGATCCTCTTCCTTTTACCCCTTTTACATCTCCATTGTTAGGAAGCACCCCACAGGGCAGCTGTCTTTGGGCAGTTTTGATATTTTTGGAAGCTTTTGCTTATAGTAAGCAAAAGATATTTTCTTGTGACTCCTAGGGTGGTCCTAATCCTGGTTGACAGGTCACAGAGAGCAAATCCAGTTCTACTTCGACATTTATACGAATGCAAAGTCAGTAGTTCTCTGCTGTTCTACAACTAATTTAATAACTAACAAGAAGATCTTGTTAAAAGGCAGAGGCCCAGGCTCCACCCCAGGATCAGCATTTCTGGCGCTATAGCAACAGAAGGGAGACTAGAAAGTGAACTTCCAGAGAGCCATACAGGTCTTTTAGAGACTTTACATAGAACGTGTCTGTATTTCTCTATAGGGGCAAGACTTAACGAAGAGAGTAGATATTCATTTCAGTGTTGAGAGATATTCTAGACCAGGTTTCAACTTACTGATTTTTAGTCCTGAATTTTTAGAACTTTATTGGAGGTGTAGTTTTTGATTATAAAAGCAATGGGGGGCAAGGTAGATGGCCCAGTCGGCAAAATGCTTACCATGGAAGCAGGAGGACCAGAAGTTGGATTTCCAGCACCCATGTAAAAGCTAGGTGTGGTGGCATGTGCCTAGAACCCCAGCACTGGGGAGGAGATGGAGTGCTTCTTAAAAGAGTTAGGGCTGCTTAATCTAGCCAAATCACTGAGCTCCAGGTTCACTGAGTGTCTCAAAATTAAGGTAGAGAGAGATTCAGGAAGATAGCCAAGGTCAACCTCTGGCCAACAGGCACATGTGCACCTGCATTCTGCATTCACACATGCGTGAACACATACATACATACATACATACATACATACATACATACATACAATGCACAAATAAAATAAAAACAGGGTATGCTGGTTGTAGCTATCTTTTTGGAAGGTAGAGATAGAACCTAGGGCTTTACACATGGTAGACAAGCACTCTGTCTTTGACCATACCCCACTCCTAACTAAACATTTGAAAAACTTGCCTGGTCATTATTCTTCTCCCAGAGATAGTTTCTGTTCCTCATTTTTACATTAGACTTTTTAGTATCTATATATTTCAATATAGTACACATTTGCATACTTTGTTTTTTTTGACAAAATGAGATAATTTTCTTTATATCATTTTACAAGTACACAGAAAACTCCATGAAGGTATGTATAATTTTATCATCATACCAAAAGTAACTAACAGTAATTCCTTAATATCCTCTAATAATAGTGTACAGATTTTCCTGTTTGTCTCAGCAATACCTTTATTGTTTTTTGAGACACAGCCTTACTATGTGGTCCATGCAGGTCTTGGACTTCTGATCTTTCTGCTTCAGCTTCCTGATTGTTGGGGATATACCCACACTGGCCTGTCAGTAGTAACTTTGTAGTTGGTTTATTTGAACCAGGACTCAAATTGTCTCTCACATTTTAGTGAGTAAGTCTCTTAATTGTCTTTTAAATGCAGTATTTTCCTGTTCTTCATTTATTCATTGAAGAACTTGGTGTTTTGGGTCTTCAATTTGCTATGTTCTGGTGGTGTCTAAATTTATCCATGATAGTGTGAGCTCCACGTCTCCCTCGTTCCTTCTTCTCCGTATTTCCTGTATAGTTGACATTTGGATGTAAAGCTTGATCAGCTTTAGCCTCCAGGTTTTGTTAAAACACTTCATAGACAGCACTGTTTAGGCGTGTTGAAGAAAAGACTGAAGTAGTTTCTTCAGCTTAATTTCCTGTGTATATTCTCTGTCAGTATTTGTAGATGTATTTTGCCCCTTCTTTGTTTATGTAGTTAGTCCCTAGTCTATACTTTTACCATGGCTTATTTTAAATGTTTTTTAATTTTAAATTTATTCTCTTATATGTTAAAACCCAAGTGCAGTTTTCCCTCCCTCTTCTCCTCCCAGATCCTACCCCTAACTCCTCTCCCCATCTACACCTCCGCCATTTCTTTTCAGAAAAGGGCAGGGTTCCCAGGGATATCAGCTAAACATGGTACCTACTGTTGGGAGTCCCACAGAAGAGAGCTACATAGTATAACATATATGCAGAAGGCCTAGGTCAGACCCATGCAGGCTCCCTGATTTTCCGTTCAATCTCAGTGAGCTCCTGTGTGTTCAGGTTTGTTGATTCTGTGGGTTTTCATGTGGTGTCCTTGATTCTTCTGGCTCCTACAATCTTTCCTCCCCTTCTTTCACAGGACTCACTGAGTTCTGCCCAGTGGTTGGCTGTGGCTCTCTACCTGTTTCCATCAATCCTGAATGGAACCTCTCTGTATCATTGCTTACTTAATCCTTGTTAATATAGGTTGCTCCAGTGTTTAACAAAACAGTAAATCTATTAAATTCTTAGGCAAAAAAAAGATTAATAAACTGAGAGAGAGCAATTAGCTAGTTGTTCGATTTATTTATTTATTTATTTATTTTGGTTTTTCGAGACAGGGTTTCTCTGTGTAGCCCTGGCTGTCCTGGAACTCACTCTGTAGACCAGGCTGGCCTCAAACTCAGAAATCTGTCTGCCTCTCGATTTTTTTAAAAGAATTTTTGATTTTATATTAAAAGATCAAGAGAATAGTCAATCACTGGCTTCTAAGGCTAAATGCTCAGTGCTAGAGAACTTGCTTAACAAGTGTGAGGCCCTGGGTTTAATTCCCAGCACACAAAAATATTTATAAACTTCCAGTTGTGGAGCACGTTCATCAAATATGAAGGAAAAGACAATCTGGAGATTAAGCTTGGCTTAGATGTATGAGTTTGCGTGTTTCATTCTTGGAAGGAAGGTTATGAGATAAAGGGAGGTGTGAAGAAAGACATCCAGCTGTCTGAGGATGATGTAATTACATTCCCCTCCCCCTGCTACATGGAAGTATGTCTTGGTCTGCAGAGGGCAAGAGGTGCATAGTATCTGCTGTACCAATTAGGCATGAACTTGGCATCACCCACCTACCTCAGTATGCTTGGGTACTCAGCCAGTTGAAAGTCTGAATGTGCTGTGGATGGAACACATCCTTAGTCTTGGTTCACTCATTTGCAGAGTTTGCTAGCTTGTTCTCTCTATGGCAATGAAGTGGTAATGTCAAAAGACTATATTGTCTATTTAAGTCTAAATCAATTTCAAAATACATAATTTTAGAGTCATTTTTATTTTCCTGGGTACAGCTAACTTACATTTTTCTTTTTTTCTTTTAGTTATAGGTAAACATTGGAAACTCCAGACAGTAAATCAGTATTTCTACAGACAAATGGCAGAATCAGTATTGGATATAGTAAACTGGCTTTCTTCAGGAAAAACAACACTAAGCCTTTTTGCTGTTTTGGGTGATGCCATATTACAGGCCAACTAATCTGCAATCTTTCACATGGAAATAATGTACAAGCCTTAGAACTCCTCATTCTTATACCACTATTTATGTACATAATTAAACTCCAGATTCCAACAAAGCTGGCCTGCTTTCTTTACTGATGAGTAACAGTTTAAGTGAGCGTCTGCAATACTTATCCATATGGTTTATGTGTACACATGGTTATTGTGAGAGGCTCATTTCTCTCATGTGTGTTTGTCTATTTTCATGCACACATATGCAGTGTATGGTGGATGTGTGTGCACATGAGCGTGTGTGCTAAAGACAATATTTTGATTTTTTAAGGGTTAGTTTTTATCTTATTTGCCTCACTTTGAGATCTTTTTGTTTGCTTGCTTATTTTCAAGGTTGTATTTTAATTACACCATTTCTTGCTTCCCTTTCCTCCGTCAAAACAGTCATATATATTCCTCCCTGTTCCCTTTTACATGGATGGCCTCTTTTGCCATCAATTGTTATTGCATGCATGCAGTCAGTATCTCCTGTTCACTCTGTGCAATGTTACTTGTATATATGTTTTCAGGGCTGACATTACGAAACTGGATAACCAATTGGTGTGCTCTTTCCTGGCAGTATATGCTCTTTAGGGCAGCAGCAGTTGGCAGTCAGCGGACTGGACACTACCACCCAGAAGTGAGGAGAGGAGCTTAGAGATGATGCCTCAGAAACCAACAAAGGAACAAACTCGGCTGTGGTGGTTTGAATGAGAGGGGCCCAATTTGGTCATATGTTTACATTCTTGGTCCCCAGTTAAAGGAACTGTTTGGGAAAGATTAAGAGGTGTGGCCTTGTTGGAGGAGGTGGATCACTGGGGGTGGGCTTTGAGGTTTCAAAAGCCTATGCCAGGCAGTCTTGTTTACTTTCTCTGACTGGATCAGGATGGAAAGCTCTTAACTACTGCTCTGGTGCCATGCTTGTCTGTTTTAGCTCCTTCTCCAGCACCATGTCTGCCTGCACACTGCCATGTTCCCACCATGATGATAATGGACTGAACCCCTGAACCTGTAAGCCAGCCCCCAGTTAAATGCTTTCTTGTATAGGGTTGCCTTAGACTTAATATCTCTTCACAGCAATAGAACAATACCTAAGACACTAACACATGCAGAAACTAGTAGCAATGACCTTTATTGTGTCATTGCCTCCGAGTTTGTATAGGTCTTCCAGTTCTTGAATGCCAGGGAGAAATGTTCATGTCTGGTGGGGCAATGGATGGTGCTGCTATGCATACTGGCTCCCTGTCTGTGGCTTGCCTCTTTTCTGGTTCCTCAGTGCCTAGCTCGTGGAACTCTGAATTTCTAGGGTGAGTGTGACAAGTAAGAGCCTCCTTTGACTTGTCAGGCAGCCCAGAAGGTTGGCAACTATACAGCATGTGGAAAGGAATGTATAATTTCCAAATTTCAATCAGATTTCAAAACTAATGCTTTTGTATTACTGTATTGTCAGTTTACTTCCTAATTGTTGACCTTCCACATTTGATAGCAATTGGAAAGATAGTAACACACAAGTAGACATATACTTACTAAATTAATATTGAATACTTTTTTATTTTTTTTACTCTTTGGTCTTTCGAGACTGGGTTTCTCTGTACAGCCTTGGCTGTCCCGGAACTCACTCTATAGACCAGGCTGGCCTTGAACTCAGAAATCCTCCTCTCTCTACCTCCCAAGTGCTGGGATTAAAGGCGAGTATCACCACTGTTGGGCAATAATGAATACTTTTAGTAGAGCCAAGTGACAGGAACAGTTCTGGCATTGTTGCCATGAGCAAATTTGATTCTTAAGAATTCCTCTAGCTGCCTAGAAGCCTTTTGTTTTCTTCTATGCCAAAGCACTTCTGTACTACTGGACTATATATTACTAATAGTCTGCAAGTACTTAAGCTATGCCAAAATTACAACAATGGTTTTTTGTTGTTGTTATTATTTTAGGCTTTCTTCATTTGGCTTGCCTGTGTCAACCCTGCTGAATAGATTCCACGAGTTTCTTCACTGAGATGACTTGATTTACATACACCTCAGCATGCTTTGGTGATGTTTGTCACTAGATACCTGAGTATCTCCTAACTGTAAGGTATGGCTTTCCACTGCTATCTTTTCAGTCACGACTAAAAGTTGCTTTTAAGACTTACCTTCTCTGTGAGGAGATAGGATTGGTATTACAGGGATGTTTCCTGGTAGTACTGCAGAGAAGTTAACTCTCAACCAGGATAGATCACGTAGTTTTACACAGATGCAAGTGCCAAGAGCAAATAAATACATGTCAGTGCATATATGTGTATTGATGTGTGTTACTTATGAGGGAGGTCATAGGACATCCATGTTCACATGTGTGAAGACACATGTTGGCAAATGTGTGTGTTTACATGTATTCAGCTCTAAGTATGGTCACATGTCATCATGTATGTACATTTTGATGCCTGTGTAAGTTCTGAGCCTGGTCAAGTTGCACATATGTTTGTGTTAACAAACAGGGAAATTCCAAATTTGGTCACATGTTGTCACATATGTACATTTTAACATGTGTGTAAGTTCTGAGAGAGATCACATGTTGATACATATGCATGTGCTGGCAGGTGTGTAACTTCTGAGAGGTTGCATGGCATTTATGTTCCTGTTTCCACATGTGCAGTTCTGAGTATGGTCACATGTCTGTGCAAATTTGTGTGTTTATAAGTAGTAAATTCTCAGAAGAATCACATTCATGTACAATACATTCACCTCTATGCAGTTCCCAGTGTAGTACATATTGGCACATATGCACATGCTTACATGCATGCAAATTACAAGTGTGGTCACATGTTGGTACATATTCATGTGTTTACATACATATATTTCCTGAATGTGGTCATGTCAGCACATACATGTATGGATGTTAATTCATATGTGTGTTCTTTTCTAGCAAAGCCACATGTTTGTGATATATGTATGTTCACTTGTGTGCAGTTCCATATATGACCATATGTCAATATATATGTACATGTTTGCAATTATGTAGTTCTCAAGCTCAGTTATATATTGGTTTTTATACACATGTTCACTTGTGTGCTGTTCTGGGTTTTTTATTTTGCCTTTTGTTTGTTTTGTTTGAGACAGTTTCTCCGTGTAGTTCTGGCTATCCTGAGAACTCTCTCTGTAGACCAGAGGTAGACTTTTGCCACCTTCTGCCTTCTGAATGCTGGGAATACAGATGTATATCACCATGCCTGGCCTGCTGTGTACAGTTCTGGATGGTGGGAATATGCTGGGATATTTCTGAGTGTTCATGTACAGGCAGTTGTAACTGTGGTTACATGTTAGTACATATTAGCACATACATGGTATTCACACATGTACAATTCCTGAGCAAGGTAACATGCCAATGCATATGATTACATCACTTACATAGTTCATATATCTGCAGTTCCCAAGAATGGCCACATGGTGGTGCATTGTGTAATCACATATATGTGGTTCCTGAGCAGGGTCATTTGTTGGCACATGTGCATGGGTATGTTCAATGCATGAAAATCCTGAGTGCGGACATATGTTGGTATATATGCATGTGGTCACATGTATAGTTCTGAGCATGAGTCATATGCTAGTTCATATGTGTGTGTTCACATGTTTACTATTCCTGATCATGGGACTATGTAGGTGCATATGCAAATGTTCACATATGTCACATGTGGGTGTATATACAGTGTTCACTTGTATACAGTTCCCAAGAGCAGTCACATATTGGCACATGTGTAGTTCTTAAGTGTTGGGCATATATTGGTATATATTTGCATGTTCACCTACATGCAGTCCTATATGAGAACATGTCATTGTATAGGTATGTTTTCATATATGCGCATTTCCTGACAATGTTTATATGTTGGCACATATGCACATATTCAGATGTGTGCCGTTTGGGGGGGTTGCTGGCTAGTCTTTTGTCAACTTGGCACAGCTATAGTCATTTGAGAGGAGGGAACCTCAGTTAAGAAAATGCTTCCCTAAGATCAGGCTGTAGTGAAACCTGTAGTGCATTCTCTTAATTAATAATCAATGGGGGGAGAGCCCAGACAGTTGTGGGTGGGGCCATCACTCGGCAGGTGGTCCCAGGTTCTATGAGAAAGCAGGCTAAGCTTGCCATGAGGAGCATACTAGGAAGTATCACTTCTCTATGGCTTCTGCATCAGCTCCTGCCTCCAAGTTCCCATCCTGTTTGAGTTTCTGCCTTGGCTCTCCTGAAAGGACATATAAGTAAGCCAAATCAACCCTTGCCTCCCCAAGTTGCTTTTGGTTATGGTGTTTTATCACAGCAGCAGAAGAACTAATTAAGACACTGGATATAGTTTTATATATTGGCACATATATGCATGTTCATATGCATGTACTTTCCCAGTAAGGTCACACATCAGTGCATATATGCTTGTTTACATGCATACAGTCTCATACATGGTCACATGTCAGTTTATATGTGTGTCATCATGTGTATGCAATTCCTGACCATGGTTATATGTTGGTATGTAAGGGCATGTTCACATGTGGCCAGTTTTTCAGCATAGTTGTATGTCAACAGATAATACATGTCTTCACACGTGTACAATTCTTGAGCATAAGCATATGTTAACACAAATGTGTATGTTCACATGTATGCAGTTTCCATGCATGGTCATATGTTAGTACACGTAAGAGTAGTCTCATGAATACAGTTCCTGTTCATGGTCATATGTCAATGATTAGGTACATGTTACAAGGCATGAAGGTAAAATACATTAATGGTTTTTGTATTCTTAACCCAATTAAATTAAGACTTAAGACATAACATATACCCTGAAATGTTTTTTATTATTGTTTTTAGGAGAACATTTATTTATTTATTTATTTATTTATGTTTGTTTATTTTTTATTTATTTCTTTTTGAGACAAGGGTCTCACTATGTTGCTCTGGCGGTTCTACAACTTACTATGTAGGCCAAGTGGCCTCAAACTCACTAAGATCCACTTGCCTCTACCTCTACACATAGCTTAAGAATTACTTTTTACTAATGTTTATGAGTCATTAGAAGTAGGGTAAGATGTCCAGAGCAGGATAAAGTTTGGCATTTATGACTTTATTATTATTTTAAAATAAAAGCAGATTATTATTTTAAAAGTATGTCATTATGATGTAACACATTAAGATTATCTGTCTTTGTATGCCTTAAAGCAGGTTTTCAAAAATGGCACTAAAAACATATTTAGGGTTTTCTCTTACATAGGCTTGGCTAAAGTATGGATCTTGAAAAGCTCATTTATTTGGTTTTTTTTTTTGTTGTTGTTATTGTTGTTGTTTGGTTTTTCAAGACAGGGTTTCTCTGTGTAGCCCTGGCTGTCCTGGAACTCACTTTGTAGACCAGGCTGGCCTCGAACTCAGAAATCGCCTGCCTCTGCCTCCCAAGTGCTGGGATTAAAGGCGTGTGCCACCACGCCCTGCTTATTTGTTTGTTTTTTAAAAGGCAGTAGTTGTAAAAAAAAAACCTTAAAACCTTTAAAAATGTTTGTATTTATATGCATATTCACATACAAAACATTTCTAAAGGAGCGGAGGTAAGTCCATCTTCTTAATTTTTGGAATAAGGAGTTTAGTATTTCAAAGGAACACAATTATTTAATAGGGAAGAAAACATAATCCTGGAGGATGAGGCATCATCTCTTAAAGTGAATTTATGTCCTCAATCAGTAGAACTCACTTTGTAGACCAGGCTGGCCTCGAACTCAGGAATTCGCCTGCCTCTGCCTCCTGAGTGCTGGGATTAAAGGCATGAGCCACCACGCCCGGCCACTTACTAATTTTTAAATTTTTGTATTTATTTTTCTCTCATTATGACCACAGCTTCCCCTCCCTTCATTCTTCCCATTCTTCCCAGTTTACCCCTTCCCTTCTCCCCCAGATCTATCCATCCATCCATCCATCTACCCATCCATCTCTCATCATTCTCCATTCCCCACCTCTGTCTGTCCCCCCAAATGCAGGTCTCTCAGGAACACCAACAAGATACAATAAGACCAGGCTTAAACTTCTCCAAGCACAAAGCCTTATATCAAGGGACCCAAGAGCAGGTAAGAGTCAGCGATAACCCCTGCTCCCCTGTTAGGAGTCCCACAAAACAGCAAGCTATATGACCATAACATATATAGAGCACTTAGGTCAGACCCATGCAGGCTCCGTGATTGTTGCTTCAGTCTCTGTGAGCCCTATGAGTCCTGTTTAGGTGATTCCACGGACTGTGTTCTCCTGGTATCCTTGACCCCTCTGGCTTCTACAGTTCTTCCTCACCTTCTTCTTTGATAGTTCCCAGAGCTCTGAGGGGAGGAACCTGATAGAGACCTCCAGCATGGGATGTTTGCCTAATGTTTGGCTGTGAGTCTCTGCGTTTGCTCCCAACAGCTCCCATAGGAAACCTCTCAGATGATGACTGGATAAGGCACCAATCTATGAATCTATCAGGAACATCATTAGGAATCCTTTCATTGATTTTTTTCTTTTTTTGGCCAGTTATGATTGGGAGCAGTTACTTATAAACAAATCTGGTACTCAGTAAATTATGTTATAAAATCACATGTAGACTATGTATGTATATTCATAACCATACATAATATATTTTATATAGCAAGATGTTAAACACTGTTGTTTGTTGGGATTACATTTCTTCCTTTCTGTCCCATTTCTGATCCAGTCCTTTCTTCATTTCTCCCCTCTCACCATAACTTCCAAAAGCTGGTTCCTCAATTTCTTTGGGAGTTTTTCTTCCTATCTTGGTTCTTTGATGGCTGTTGGTTATGAGACATCTCTCTAAAAATCAAATGTTTTCATTTTCATGTTCTTTAGTACTGAGAGGTGGAATGTAAATCCTTGTTCCTCACTATCTCCAAAATTTCCTGCAAAAGACAACACACACACACACACACACACACACACACACACACACACGGTCATATAAATTTTTTATACTTTTGACCATGATAATCTGAAGCAGTCATTGAGTACTTTCATTTAATACTTCTGCATGACATGATCTCTCCATTCTACCCAAAAAATAGATCAAATAGATCCCAGTTTTATTTTTGTTTTGTGAGAAGATATCCTGACAAACGCTAAGTAAAGCAGAGAAAGGGTTTACTCGGGTTTACTCAGGTTTACTTACGATTCTAGATTACAGTCCATCATGGCAGGAAAGTCACAGGGGTGGGAGCTTGAAACAGCTAGTTAGCTCCACTATCTGAAATATACCATAGTGAGCTTGGCAATATTAACCAAGTTGTAGATCTGAAGACACAAGGCACAGAGAGGTTAAATGAACCTTTGTGTCAGAGCCTAAAGGCAGCAAACATGGTGAATAACATTTTTTGTCATGCTTTACCACCTTTGCTTTATTCCTCGTCCTCTTTAAAATATTCTCTTCTGCTCACTTCATTCCATTGATGGTGAAGTGCCAGGAATGGGTTTCGATTCTTCCATATCCGAATCTATCTTGTCATCTTGCTCTAAGTCACTATTATCTCCAGCCTGGGTTGATCTAGTAATGTTTTTGAGACTGTATGCATCAATCCCTGCTGGTTTCACACTTGTTCTAAATGCTCCAGGCTTCCAAGAAATCCAAATGTATTTATGAGCAATCTTTCTTAAATCTTTCATCATGTCATGTTCATATATATTGTAATACCCATGGATATTTTTGAAGCTGTAGTATATAGGACATATCTGAAATAGCTAAGAATTGCTGTAAGGAGATTCAAACGTTATCATGGTAACCTGGAACACCTTTTAAAAAATACATTCATCCATGTATCTTGGCCATTGTGATAGTGCTACAATGAACATGGGAATTAAATATTTATTGGCAACATTGACTGCATTTATTTTTTGATACATGCCCAGAAGTAGTATTAATAGATTATAGTTTGTTCTGTTATTCATATTGTAAAGAGACTTTTCAGTTCTTTATATAGTAGCTACATTTAACTTATATTACCACCTATAAAGCACAACAGGTGCATTTGTATTCCATACAGATAAGCATGCTGTCTGTGATACTGGCAGGGTAAGACCTTTTTACAAAATCATTAGGAGAACTGACTGTTCTCTAAAACTCATCATTGATGTGGAAATTGCATCTAGCATGGAGGGGTTGGGTGCTGTGGACTATAATTTACCTTTAGCTTTTTTTTTTCAAATCATATTTTATGTTTATTTTGGGGGGTGCGTGTCACAGTTCATGCATGGATGTCAGAGAACAGTTCTTCCATTGTGTGTGTCATGGGTATTACACTTGGCTCATTAGACTTGTCAGTGCTTTCACCTGCTGAACCACCTCACAGCTCTTAATTATTTTCCATTGTATGTATGAGCTATCATTTTCTTTTCCTGACCCTCGTTAATTCATCTGTACTGATAACAAAATAAGGTTTTACAAAGTCAAAACTAATATCCCGTATTAGTTGATAGAGAAACAAATTCTTGCACCTCCAAGAGACTAGTATAATTTAATTTAGTTTGAACCTGAGAAATCCCATTAGTAAGGATCATAGATCAGACATATAAATGGTGCATTACTCCAAGATGAATCTAACCTTGGGTAAAAACAACTTTCCAGGGACTATAGAAAGCATGAAGATTTCAAAGGGTTAAATAACACAGGGAATTTTTATCTCTAAAGGGAGTTTAGGTGGGGAAATCAGACAAAAGGCTATAGCAGTGCATGTCCCCAGTTGTCCTTTGTTTTGTCTACAAGATATTTAGCTGCTTCCATCTCAGAGCACTGATGCTTGCCAGGCTTGTTCCCTGTTGAAGGAACAGGGAAGGGGAAGGCTGCTTGGAACATGAGCCTTCCGTCTCGTTCTAGCATCTGGTACTTACGGTTCCTGCTGAAGACATGAATACAGCTTATTTTATTTTATTTTTCCCTTTTATTGAAGAGATTCTTTTCGTACACAATGTCTCCTGATTACAGTTTCCCCTCCCTCTCCTCCTCCTGGTTCCTTAGCACCTCTAACCTGTCCAGATCTAATCCTTTTCTGTCTCTGCTTAGAAGAGAATAGGCTTCTAAGAAATAATATTAAAATATAATAAGATAAAACAAACCCACCACACTGGAATTTGAGAAGACAAACAAACAGAAGGAGAAGAGCCCAAAAGAAGGGACAAAAAAAATCAGACCCACCGTGTGCACACTTAGGAATCCCATAAAAATCCAGTTGAGTAGACTAGGAAGGCCTGGTGCAGACCTGTGTGGGCCCTGTGTGTGCTGCTTCAGTCTCTGAGTTCATGTAAGGGTCTTCTTGTTGATTCTGGGGGCCTTGTTCTCCTGGTGTCCTCCATCCTCTCTGGCTCTTACACTCTTTCTGCCTCCTCAGGCTTGTCCACAAGTACCTTTACCTGCTGAGCCATCTCACACTTCCTCAGTTATTATCCAAACTCCATAGCGATGTACAAACCATCATTTTCTGAGCTCTGAGGGGAGGGATTTGAGTGTTCCAAGGTGCCTCTTTCTGTCTCTCTGTCTCTCTCCCTGTCTCTCTCTCTGTGTCTGTCTCTCTGTGTCTCTGTCTGTCTTTCTTTTTCTCTGCATAATATCTGGCTGTGGGTCTCTGTACTTGTTCCCTTCTGCTACAGGAGGAGTTTCTCTGGTGATGGCTGAATGAGGCACTGATCTATGAGCATAGCAGAATGTCATTAGGAGTCATTTTATTACTGCCTCTCCCCTGTCCCCTGCCCCCGACCCCGGGCCGGCTTATTTTTAGACAAGTAGTATTTGGTTTCACCTAGTTCCTGGGCTATCTAGTATTTGGTTCTTGGTTACCCTCGTAGTATCAGGTAAAGGTTCCATCCCATAGAGTGAGCTTTAAGTCAAATCAGATGTTGGTTGGTTGTCCCACAAGCTTTGTGCCACCATTGCCCTACATAGGTTGCAGGCAGGACAGCATTGTAAATAAATCAAAGGACTTATGGATGGGTTGCTGTTTGTTTCTCTTTTGGGAGCCTGCAATGTACTTTTCCATACCAAAGACACTAGAACATGAAGGTTCTATGGAGGCACCAGCTCAACCTCTCCATGTTCAGTAAGTAGTGTGGATGCTGTCTTCAGCAATAGGGCCTTGCCATCAATTTTGTGGAGAACAACCTATTGTCTTAGCAACAGCCTGGGTTATTTGAGGATTCTTAAGGGACTCCTTTGGCCAACACTCAATTAGCTATAACTCATTCCTGGTACTGGAAACTTCATTTGGTGATGAGATAGCCAGTCGGGACTCTGTCTCCTCCATTATTTGGCAGTTTCATTAAGATCACCTTCATATGTGTGTATATTAAGAAGTTTCTACTGGATTAGGTTTTCATACTACTCCTCAAATGCCCCTTCATTTATGTCTCTCCTCATATTCTCTCCCTCAGTTCCCTCTCCCTCTTGATCCTTCAGTTCCAGCCCTCCACCCATCCATCCATAACTATCCTATTTCCATTCCCCAGGGATAGCTATGTTTCCTCTACTCTCTTACTCTGTACCTACCCTGGGATTTTATATATTGTAGCTTGCCTGTCGTTGACTTAACAGATAATATCCAGATGTAAGTGAATATATACCATATTTGTCTTTCTGGGTCTGGGATACCTTATTCAGGATGGTTTTTCCCTAGTTCCATCCGTTTGCCCAAGAATTTCATAAATTCATTGTTTTTAATAGCTGAGTAGTACTCCATTGTGTAAATGTACCACAGTTTCTGTATCCATTCCTCTGTTGAGGGACATCTGGGTTCTTTCCAGCTTCTGGCTATTATAAATAAGGCTGCTATGAACATAGTGGAGCATGTGTCCTTATTACAAGTTGGAACACCTTCTGGGTATATGTCCAGGAGTGGTATAGCTGGGTCCTCAGGTAGTACTATGCCCAATTTTCTGAGGAACTGCCAGACTGATTCCAAAGTGGTTATACCAGTTTGCAATCCCACCAGCAATGGAGGAGTGTTCCTCTTTCTCCACATCCTCACCATCGTGTGAACTGTCACTTTTGTTGATGTTAGCCATTCTGAGAGGTAGAATCACATTTCTTTTTTTTCCCGAGACAGTGTTTCTCTGTGTAGCCCTGGCTGTCCTGGAACTCACTCTGTAGACCAGGCTGGCCTCAAACTCAGAAATTTGCCTGCCTCTGCCTCCCAAGTGCTGCCTGGCAGGATCACATTTCTTAATCCCCATTGTGAAAAGGAAATAACACATGTTCAATAAACATATATATTTATTAATATACATATAATTCAGCCTTAATAAAATACCTTGTAGTTAAGATTTTTGAAAACAAACCATGATTCTTATGTTAACCATGACACAACAGAAAAAAATTTTTAAATATATATTTCAGAAAAAAATTATATATTTAGAATCTGTTTTAGAAGAAAGTTCTTAATAATATATATATATATATATATATATTATTAATGAACTTCATGAAATCTTTATGGCTCTCTAATGAGTGTTGTTTAATATAAACAATTAGCATTTTAAGGTTTTATGAAATATTTACTATAGCAAAAGGTATCATTTTAATGTTTTACTACCCAGATTTATAAGGTCATATGTATTTATTGACTTTAAATATGTTATCATAATATTTAAATTTGTAAATATGAATATGCATTTTAATGGGCACACCAAAGATATTTTTAGCACACAACAAAAATTAATTGAAAGAGAACTGAAGTGGCCACGGTTTAAGTTTGTTTGACACAAGAAGCACATGAAAACAAACAAAACCCAACAAAAGCAATTATTATAGACACACATGACACCACAAAGAAAGTTTATCCCTGTTTCTTTATGACATGAGAAAGGCTAAAGGAACAAAAGTTTAAAAGGTAAAGTTTGGCAATATTTTCTCTCCTTTTTTCTTCTCTTTAATTAGCTGGGCTTGCTTTTGTTGTCATTTTGGTTTTTTCTCCCCTTTTCTTCTCCTTCTCCTTCTCCTTCTCCTTCTCCTTCTCCTTCTCCTTCTCCTTCTCCTTCTCCTTCTCCTTCTCCTTCTCCTTCTCCTTCTCCTTCTC
>NC_034613.1:81221205-81227291 GCF_900095145.1 Mus pahari
TTGTGCACCAGGCTACTTTATCAGAGGTAAGAAATTGGCTTAGGAGATGGAGGTGTTATGGAATTTGGTGCCAAGACAGGCCTGGTTACTTTTCTTCAAGCCAATTAAAAGAGCCAAACTAAAAGTAGAACACAAAAAGGGGAGATGTATTCAGTGTAGTCAGATTGGGAAAAGGGATAAAGATACAGAAAATCGCTCAAGTCCATCTTTAGGGTCCCCAAGTAAGCTCAAGGTTTAAATAGAAGTCTAAGCATATGCCCATCTAAGCAGTCCTGGGCAGTGTGTGGTCCCACTCACTTACTTGGGTTTTAGTCTCATCCTATAAGGTGGTCTGACAAGTTGTTAGAACTGATTGGAAAAATCTCTTAACTAAGACAAGCTTCCTCTCTTGCTGGTGCCCTGTCCTTCTACCAGCATGATATTTCTGGGGTAGTTTTCATATTTTTATGGTCTATATTTCAACAGCCTGATATCTCGATTGTATCTCTTTATATCTTTATTTTTGCCAGACCAGTTAAACAGGGGATCAGGTTTTATGAAGATACTCCCCAGAAAAGCCCTTTGTAACTACATAGGATCCAGTAGCAAACTATGAATGGGTCTAGGAAATGTCTATTTTTTGATGTTCTTGACACTCAAACATTTAGTGGGTTTCATGATAGAAATAAAAAGAAGCCCAGGAACACTGAACCCATGTTTAGCAGGACCCATCAGACAAATGACAGACAGGAAACTCCCTAAGAAGGTGGCTCTCAGCATAAATCCCCAGGAATATTGGGGTGGGACACAAACTAGCTTCATTTGTGTATTTTTTTTACAGCATGAGAGGGTCCCCTAAGCTGTAGGGACCTCCACTCAGGGAGATTTTTGGCTTTAAGGTTGACAGGAATTTTAGGACTAGTATGTATAATAAAGACACTTTAATGTAAGCATGAGTTAAAAGGGGAAAAAGCTGCTCTAGAAGACCTCTAAGATACATGACGTAAAGAAGCAGGGGCAGAGAAAGAGATGAGTAGGGAGATCTTTTAGAGTTTATCTTTAGTTTTGATATAAAATGCAAATCTTAATTTTTATTTTAGCACCTAATTTAACTCATGTAGCTTTTTGAAAAGCTCTTTATGATGAATTACCTGTTTCTATCAGTATTTCTCACACAGTGTTTTCCGTTTTTGCTAAAACAGGCTGCCTGTTTGTGTTTTTTGAAAATTTTATTACCTAGGACTTTGTTAAGTGCACAAGATAAAATTAGTTTGGAGGTAGTAAATGTTTAGGCTATCTGTAGTTCATTTTTACAAATATTTGCAAATTAATGATAATCATAAGCCAGCTAGAATACCAGATATAGGGTTTTGATCTTCAAATACCTCCTCCTTTTGGAGAGAGAGAGACAGAGACAGAGACAGAGACAGAGACAGAGACAGACAGACTGAGACTTTTACGGCCTAAGATAATGTACAGCCCTAATCTTAAAATGTGCAGTTTTTCCATGCCCCTGACCCAGAGTAATTCATGTGCATCATTTGCTGAAAACAGCAAAGGACAGGTTGAAAGCACTTAATAAAATGAATATCTAAAGTGAACACAACATTTGGATATAGATTGATAAATAATGATGCTTGTAATACTGTTGTCTGGATCTGTTGGACTCTGTGACTTAATCTCTTCACTTTTAAAGTTTCTGTAAAGTGCCCCTCATTCCTTCCTTGTGAGTGCTTCTGAGCCAGAGCTTCCTCCAAAATGCTGTCAGCTGATAGTAGCTGCTAGAGACACACAGTGAAGACTTCCCCTGCTTTGCTATGTGTTGTTTCTGCCAAAGTATGTAACAAACGTTCCAATGTATAACTTTGTTTTGTGCTGTAACTAGAAAAACTGTATGAAGAGTGCTACATTCAGAGTGTGTCCTGAGTCCTGTTTTCCTGGGCCCTGGTTACTTACATTTTGCTTAAGAGCGAACTATCTCTTATTTGCTTTGTGTGGACACTTTATAGATCGTAAAAAGCCCATGGGATAATCATCCCCAAACACAAAATACAATAATAACAATGAAAGAAAGGCCATGAACTGAAAGAAAGGGGGGCTGGGCAGGAAGAGGTTGGAGGGAGGGAAGGGAAAGGGGAAATGATATAATGATATAATTTTATTTTATTTTAAAAATTAAAGTACATACATAAATGGGTGATGAGTGTGCAGCATGATTTTTTTGTACTAGGTATAGTACTCAAGTCTCTCTCTCTGTGTGTGTGTGTGTGTGTGTGTGTGTGTGTACGTGCATGTATGCTGTCTAAGTAGCCCAGGCTAGCTGAAAGGATGTTAGGTCAGATGCACAGAATGGCTGTTTAAGTGGACTAAGATACTTTGGGCTATGGATTTATAACATTTCACTTCTCCATAATCATGAAGTTCAAGCCATTCAGCCTTTCACAAGCGATCCCCTCCCCCCAGGAACTTTAGTTTACAGGGAGTCTAAGGCTAGCTGAGCCACACAGCTGAGGATAATTTTGAATTCATAATCCTCTTGCCACCACTTCCAAAGTGCCAGGTGTGTATTACTATGTTTAGCTTAAATATGTAAGGTCTCATGTAAGATACTGTGATTTTTAAAATGAGTACTTTGTGACTGGGGATATAGGTTCAAGGTATTATATATGTATCATATGTGAGAGTCCTTGTAATCTCGCACCAGGAAATATAATGAGAGAAAGACATTTTAGAGGACGAGTCTGGGGTGAGAACCTTCCATTATCTTCAACCACAGTTTCAGAACTTGGGAAATGAGCACAGTTGCATGCCCTGTTCTGTTTCTTCCCTAAGGGAACTCTAACCCGGCTTCAGCTCTGGTGTTCTCTGGCCCCATCCCTTCTTGGTGTGCATTGATTGAATAACCTTTAAAATTTCACACAAAGACAGCATTCAGAGCACCACCGTCAGGTCACAACATAAGGCCTGCTCCTCACTCTGCTCCAGTGTCTTCTTACATCCCAAAGCTTTGGTTTTCAGAAGTACACATTCAATTCTTAGCCAGATGGTGGTGTAATGGGTATGATTATCTACAAGCCCCGGAATCCTAATTTTAACAGGAGAGTTCATCTTCCTTAAACATGTGTACAAAGGGTCCTGCAACAAAACAACATACAGGTAGGAATTCCATATAGGAAAAATATGTGTATACAAACAGATGAAACATAAACACATGCAAAGATATATTTAAAAACTCACTAACGTGAAATAGAACTAGAATGCTTATGGAACTTGGTTTCTTTTTTTAATTAATTAATTTATTTATTTATTATATGTAAGTACACTGTAGCTGTCTTCAGACACTCCAGAAGAGGGAGTCAGATTTTGTTATGGATGGTTGCGAGCTACCATGTGGTTGCTGGGATTTGAACTCAGGACCTTTGGAAGAGCAGTCAGCACACTTAACCACTGAGCCATCTCACCAGCCCCGGAACTTAGTTTTCAATGATGCACCTCTGTACTTGCTTCCATGCGTTCCAGGTTGTATTATACCCAGCAAAATTAAATTAGACTTTTAAAAGGTTTCTTTATAAATCATTGCTTAAGTCAAAAAGGGTGGCGCCAGAGCTTGTCAGTGCTACAGAATGGAGTTTAGAGGTTACTTTGCGGTGATTGGTATGCCTAAGGAATGGTGAGTTTACTCGGATTCATGATTTTCTGTTTTCCATTATCCTTTGCTCTCTGGGCATCGAACACAGAGAACAGCATAGAGATTGTGTAGGCCAGGGGGATTGTAAGCTCTTGTTTTTCTAAGTAAAACTTTCTCAGGGGCAGAAGTCCTGTACTGCTCAGATACATGCTGGCGACTGGACACTACTGGACAGCACAGAAAAGCCGTCTTCTGAGCCACCCAGGGCCTCCTTACAGGTGTGGAGACTTTGGGATGGATAAAGCAGAGGGCTCCTGAAACGGGGAGACTGTAGGGAGCTGTCAGCTCATCTAAGTATGCTAGGAGGTAGGTTGTTAGGATCCTGGGGTGAGGGTCAATGCTCACAACTTCATTTTGAATCATTGCACAGGCTCAAGGCCCACCAATCCAATGATTTACTACCTTATATATTTTCTATGAGTCTTGGACTTCCTGCTGCTGTTGCTATGGCTCCGAGGGTGGGATTAAAGGTTGTCTTGCTGGACAGGTTCTGGGGCTGATGTACTTAGTGCATATAATTCTGTATAATATGACACCCCCTAACCCTCTTATTTATTCTACCTGACTTCCACGGCCTGCCTTTTTAGGGTGGTGGGTCGAAGAGCCAGAAAAAAACTAGATCAGTTTTTGTCCACTGGTTGAATTTAGGCTTTGTGACCAGTAGATGGGAGTGCTGCTCCTTTCTGTCGCCTGCTGCTCAGTTTCTCCTCTGCCCTTTGTACTTGGAAAAAAATGTGACGCAGCTTTGTCACCCCTTTCTTTCTTCTTTTTGTCAGTGTTTTTCATTTTTCTTTTTCTTTCTTCTTCCTCAAATGCTATAGATTCCATGGGATTTTCAATGGGGTAATATTTTCAGGGTTCTTTTACTAAAACACAGTATGTGGTTTCTGGGTAACTCCAACTAATATTTTCTCATTATTGAATGTTCTCTTACTTTAGTTGTCTTGGCATGTAAATATATACTTTAGTATTGAGGCCATATGTTATTTGATTTAGAGATGTCAGTTAACATCACTGTGAAAAATTGGAATACAAATATGTCCAGTCAGCATAGCCATAGATTCTTATAAATTTCCTAACAAGTCTTTCATTCCTAATGGCACGATTTATTTTTTCTTGAGGTGTATTTTTACTTAATTAATATTAAGTATATTTACTGTGTGATATTTTGTTGGTTCATCCATTCATTGTGTAATAGTCAGTGAGATGTTTATCTACTGCCACCACAAAAACATAACTCTCCTCTCAAAGGGAAGAGAGTTTAGTTTGGAGATGACTGATACTGGCTCTGGAACACAGATGTAGGTTACCCAAAATACCAAGTTTAAATGTGGTAACAGTTTCATAAAGTTTTATGGTAGCAAAACCACAATTGAGGACCCTTTTCAAGTACACTTAGATGGTCAGATGTGAGTGAGAGTTCTTGGAAAGAAGTAGAGTCTGCAAAGGCTTATTTTCTGTTTAAAACCTTGTAGGGCATTGTGGTGCCTGCCATAATCCCAGCAGCAGGCAGATATCTGTGAGTTCAAGGCCAGCCTGGTCTACAGAGTGAGTTCTAGGACAGCCAGGGCTACACAGAGCAACCCTATCTCAAACAAAACAACAAGCCAAACAGCTCCCTTCAATTATGTGGAGCAACTGGACTGCTGCTGTTCAAGGGCCTAATTACAGTTTGTCTTGGGTGACCTTTAGTCTATTAAATTGTTTTTTCTCTTCCCTCTCTCTGTCAGACTTAACATCCTGACTAACAGATAAAACATTTAGGAATGTATTAACAAAACCCATGTTTTCCACCAACCAAAGGGCTAAAAGTGTCAGGTGGCATCCAGGGCCTACAGCAAGGTTCTCACCTGCCCGCCTGATGTGCCCACTAATGTATTTTGAAGTATCTTGATTTATGACCTTCTTTCTTCTGCCACTACAAAACGTTTATGAAATTTCTGCCTCATTGAAACATGGTATTTTGGGGAGATCTAAATCTATGTTCCTGGGCCATGATAATTCATATTTGACTCCAGAATAAATCACATCTTTTATTACTTTGAGATAAGACCTGCTACTTTCATTGACAGTGGTTATAATGAAAGCCTGGGCGAGCCCTGCTCCAGGGCTCAGATTCTCTTCCTAGGCTTGGGATTTACCTAGTAATCACAAGATTGTTGAGGCCCTTCTAGTGAATATAACTATTCAGGAGTTATGATGGCCCAAGATAATTTGGCTTTGGTCTTGCAACATTCCAAATGACTAAAGCCTTATAGAATGTTTAAAGTAGATGTGGTGTTTTCTCTGAGAACTTTAGTTCATGCCATTTATTATTACATTAGGGTAAAAAGGTTGAAATACTTTGAAAACAAAAGTGCATGTTAAATACAATGAATTTGCTGGGCGTGGTGGCGCACGCCTTTAATCCCAGCACTTG
>NC_034613.1:81227386-81229422 GCF_900095145.1 Mus pahari
AAAAAAAAAAAACAAAAAAAAACAAAAAAACACCAATGAATTTCACATTGCATAGTGATTTCAACTTTATTTTTAAATGAGATTGTTAACATGGGATACTTTTTTCTGTTTGTTTTCTTTTTTTTAAATTTATGGTCATATCTCTGGCTTGCCTGAAACTCATTATGTAGACCAGGCTGGCCTTGAGTTCCTGTGTACTACACCACCATGGCCTGCTTATATGTCTTTTGAAACACAGTTGCTTGTCTTTATTCATTTATTTACCTTAGTCATATTCTGTTATAGAAGAGTAGGTGAGCAGCAATTGATCACGGGTCACCCAATCCTGAGTGAGGGACAGGAGATACCCTCTTCTTCCTAGGCATGTTGAAACAGGTTCAGCTCCCTAAGGCTGGAGTTGGGGAGATGGTAACAAGGAAGCATCCAGTGCTTCATCCAACCAATGATAGAGGAGTATGTGGGGATTCTGGACTGGATACACTCAGGCAGTGAGGGGCTGTGCCTTAGAAAGCAGCAGCCACTGAGCACTCGGTAGCCCTTGGCGATCCAGGGGAGAGGTTGTACGTCTCCTGCCAGGCCACACTCATATGTACTACAGTTCTCTGAAGTGACCAGCCTCTGGCATGTTTGAAAAATGGAAGAAATCAAGAAGAGTAGATATTTTTAATGGTTTTTGAAATGACCTTGAACATAATGCTGCCACACTTATACTTTGATATATACCTCTGGAAAAGTATAATCTTTGTGCCTAATTATTTGATCACTATAGGATGGACTTTTTTTTATAGTATTAATCACATGAATGGAGGGCTCTTCATCTTCTGGTATCTTCTTTAATTTCTTCATTGCTTTAAAGTTTTTATTTTATAGGCCTTTCATTTCCTTGGCACATTAGTTATTTTTTGGTGGCTGTGATAAAATACGGTGCCCAAAGGAGCCTTATGGAAGAAATAATTTATTTTGGATTTATGGTTCTTAAGGAATTAAAAAGTCCATCATGGCAGGGAGGCATAGCAAGTAGCAGCAGGCATAGCAGCAGCAGCAGCAGGCATAGCAGCAGCAGCAGCAGGCATAGCAGCAGCAGCAGCAGGCATAGCAGCAGCAGCAGGCATAGCAGCAGCAGCAGCAGGCATAGCAGCAGCAGCAGCAGGCATAGCAGCAGCAGGCACAGCAGCAGCAGCAGGCATAGAAGCAGCAGCAGGCATAGCAGCAGCAGCAGCAGGCATAGCAGCAACAGCAGGCATAGCAGCAGCAGCANCAGCAGGCATAGCAGCAACATCAAGCATAGCAGCAGCAGGCATAGCAGCAGCAGGCACAGCAGCAGCAGGCATAGAAGCAGCAGCAGGCATAGCAGCAGCAGGCATAGCAGCAACATCAAGCATAGCAGCAGCAGGCATAGCAGCAGCAGCAGGCATAGCAGCAGCAGCAGGCATAGCAGCAGCAGCAGCAGCAGGCATAGCAGCAACAGCAGCCATAGCAGCAGCAGCAGCCATAGCAGCAGCAGCAGCCATAGCAGCAGCAGCAGCAGCAGCAGCAGCAGGCATAGCAGCAACAACAGGCATAGCAGCAGCAACAGCAACAGCAGGCATAGCAGCAGCAGCAGCAGCAGGCATAGCAGCAACATCAAGCATAGCAGCAGCAGGCATAGCAGCAGCAGGCGGCATAGCAGCAACAGCAGGCATAGCAGCAGCAGCAGGCATAGCAGCAGCAGGCACAGCAGCAGCAGGCATAGCAGCAACAGCAGCAGCAGCAGGCATAGCAGCAGCAGCAGGCATAGCAGCAGCAGCAGCAGCAGGCATAGCAGCAACATCAAGCATAGCAGCAGCAGGCATAGCAGCAGCAGCAGCAGGCATAGCAGCAACAGCAGGCATAGCAGCAGCAGCAGGCATAGCAGCAGCAGGCACAGCAGCAGCAGGCATAGCAAGTAGCAGCAGGCATAGCAGCAGCAGCAGCAGACATAGCAGCAGCAGCAGGTATAGCGGCAGCAGGCATAGCAGCAGCAGGCATAGCAGCAGCAGCAGGCATAGCAGCAGCAG
>NC_034613.1:81229532-81240962 GCF_900095145.1 Mus pahari
GCAGGCATAGAAACAGCAGCAGGCATAGCATCATCAGGCATAGCATCATCAGGCATAGCAGCAGCATCAGGCATAGCAGCAGCAGGCATAGCAGCTGGATCAGGAAGCTGAGAGCTCACATTCTCAGCCATCAGCAACAAGTATAGAGAATAAATTGGACATATGGCAAGGCTTTAAATTTTCAACGCCTTCCCACAGTGATATACTTCCTCCTACAATGGCATATACTTCCTTCTTCGACCTCCCTAAACAGTGTTACCAACTGGGGACCAAGTATTTGAAATACCAAAGCCTATGGGGTAGTTCTCATTTAAACCAGCACAGTTGGGTGAGTTCATTTCATGGCTTTATTTATTTATTTATTTAAGTTTAAGGATATTATGAAGGGAGTGTGTCCCTGATTTATTTGTCAGTGTGTTCACCTTTGGTATATAGCAAGGGTACTGATTTTGTATGTTGATTTTGTAATGTGACACTTTGCTGAAAGTATTTATCAGCTCTAAGAGTGTCCTGGCAGAGTCTGTAGGGTCCTTCATTTACAAAAATTATATGCAAATAGGGATACTTTGACTTATTTTCATTTCCTTTTCTTGTCTTTTTAAAAAATTTATTATTATTATTTTTTACTTATTCATTTTATATCCTGCTCACTGTCCCCCTCCTGGTCACCTTCCCACACAATCTTTCCCCCATCCTCTTTCTCCTCTGAGCAAGTGGGGACACCCTGGGTATCCCCCCCCACCCTGGCACATCAAATCTCTGTGGGGCTAGGTGCATCCTCTCCCACTGAGGCCAGACAAGGCAGCCCAGCTAGCAGAACATGTCCCATGGACAGGCAACAGCTTTTGGGACAGCCTCCACTCAACTTTTTTGGGACCCACATGAAGACCACCTCCTATAACTGGGCAAAAGTCCCAGTGGAGCAATAGAGACACCAACCCACCCACAGATCTTTCAGCCCAGTTTATCCTTCTCATGTCTTAATGTTCTAACTAGTACTTCAAGCACTATGTTGAACTGAAGTGGGGCGCATGAATACCTCTGTTTTGTCCTGATTTCAGTGGGAATTGCTCCAGTGTTCATCCTTTTATCATAGAACACTTCTATCATGGTGAATCGTTTACTATGTTGAGATACGGTCCCTCCACCCTTGTCTCTCCAGGGTTTTTTTTTTTTTTTATCATGATTGGTGTTAGATTTTTGTCAAAGGCCTTTTCTGTATCAATTGAAACCATCATATGTGTGTATATTTTGGGTAAATATAACATGATTCACTATTACTTTTTCAAATATTCTTTGGTGTTATTTGTCCCTTCTCATTCTGTATTGTTCCTCCTCCTTCCCTTATTTTTCCCATTTTCCCCTTTTTCCATTACCTCTAGAAATTAACCCTTACCACCTGGTGCCTTTTAAATTTCTTGTTCCTGCAATTGCTCAAGGTTACATATTCACATCTGAAGATTTGGAGCTAAGAACCACAGATGACAGAGAACATGCAGTGTGTATCCTTCTGGTTTGGGTTACACTACTGAATGTAATATTTTTTAGTTTCGTTTACCTCCAAATTCCACGATTTAATTTCTAATTGGAGATTAATAGTATCTATGTTTTAATTATCCATTCATCAGTTGAAGGACATTGAGGATTTCTCTGTTTCCTAGCTACTGTGGATAGAGTGGCGATGAGCATTGCTGAGCAAGCATTTGTGGAATAGGATGTTGAAAATTTTGGACATATGCCAAGGAGTGCTACACTTGTGTAATGTGGTAGACTTATTTTTAGACTTGTGAGAATGCTTCAAACTGATCTTTAGAGTGGCTTCGCCAGTTTTGCAGCCCCCTCCCAACAGTGAATGAGGGTTCCCTTTTCTCAAATTCCTCGATAGTATTCGTTGTTGGTTGTTCTGCTGATCTTAGTCACTATGACTGTAGTAAGATGAAATCTTAAGAGTTATTATAATTTGAATTTCCTTAATTGCTATGATTATGAACACTTTGTAAATTTGAAAGTCTTTTCTTATTTCTACTTTGAGAATTCTGTTTTTAATTGGTTGTTTTCATGACTCTATTTTTGAGTTTTTCATATATTTTGGATATTAATCTTCTGTCAATTGTATAGCTAACCAAGATTCTCTCCTACTCTTTGAGTTTCTTCTTCACCCAATTGGTTGTTTTCATAGTCGTGTAGGAACTCTTTAGTTTTATGAGGTACCACTTGTCAAGTTTTGGCCTTAGTTTCTGGGCAAAGCAAACCACCTTCTGAAAGTCATTTCCTATTCCTGTCTCATGAAGGATGCCCCCTAACAGTTCTTCCACAGGTTTCAGCATTTCAGGTTCCACATTGAGTTCTTTGATTCACTTGGAGCTTTGACCAGGGTGATATATACAGTTCTAATTTCATTCTATATGGGGACATCTAGTTTTCCCAGCATTGAAGATGCTATCTTTTGTCCTGTGTGGGATTTTGGCCTCTTTGTTGTTGTAATGGAGGCCAGGCAGCTGCCTTGGAGATTGCTAATTTATTCTTTGGCATGAACAAAGAATTGAATGACTAGGAAAGACAGGAGACAAATCTGAAGGTAAGGGAAAAATGACAGCTTTATCCTGTCAGAATGGGAGAAAGCTAGGGCTGGAAGTCCATCAGAGCTGACTTGGATACCTTATAGGTCCGTTGGTTCCTTCTTTCTCACGCTTGTCTTGTCTAGATACCTGCCCCTGCGCCTGCCTGCCATCTCTCTTCACAGAGTCTTCTGAGAACAAAAAGCAGCCATTTCATAAAGCTTGCTTTTGCTTTCTTTAACTATGTCCCTCTAACTATGCTTAATACCCTGTGATGGGTTGAATAAGAATGGCCCCCATAGACTCATACATTTGAATGTGTAATCACTAGCAAATGACACTATTTGAAAGGACCATAAGGATTAGTTAGGCAGTGTGACCTTGTTGTAGGCCATGTGTCACTAGGGGTGGGCTTTGAAGTTTCAAAAACCCACACTAGGCCCACTGTCTCTCTTTCTGCCTACATATCAGGATATAGCTCTCAGGTACTGTTCCAGTGCCTGCCTGTAATGCTGTCATGCTTGCTGCCATGGAGATAATGGACTAAACCTCTGTTACTACAAACACGTTCTTAATTAAAGGCTTTCTCTTAAAAGAGTTGCCTTGGTCATGTTGTCTCTTCACAGCAATATAGTCGGAGCAAAGTGACTAAGCCATACCTGCCTCAGCGATTGACACTGGCTGCTGTCAGAGGGATGGGTGCTAACGGCTCTACTTACTTCCTGCTCAGAGGAAATGGAATCTAGCGATATCAGTCTAAGTGAGGGGTGGTACAGGGTACTGTGGCCAAATTCTAGTGGGCAGTGTTTCTGGAATTCCATCTGCAGTACCTGCTCTAGCAGGTATTTTATGTATGTATGTATAGCTTCAATGAGGTTGTGTCACTTCCTCAAAGAGCCATAGCCTTACCTAACAAAAACCCCAGTACCGAGCATGAGAAACCTCCTTTTCTGTTGTTGGTCAGATATGCCAGAGACAATATAGGCCATTGCTCTTGCCTTTGTCCCCAGAAGTTGAAGATAAGTCCCTAGTGCTGATGACACTTGCTCTTCAGACCCAGGACTTGGAGGGTTTGAGCTGGACCGGACCTGAAACCCTCTTCCCTCAGGACTAGCTCTTGTAGTAATGGAGAGTGCTATGCATCGGCTAAAAGAGGGAAGCAGTCAATAGTCCTGCTTCTCAGTGAGGCTGATGATCAGTGACCAGCATTAGCGAGGTATCTGTAAAGATGCTAACCAACTGCTGTGCTAACCAGTTTGGACTTAAAGCCTGCTCAGCAGTGGAGAAAGCATGCCTGCGCTGTAAACCCAGCCAGCTACCTGTGGCTAATGAGGTCACAGATTTGTGAGGAGAACCTACTGATGCCATGTCCCTATAACAGTAATTAGCCTAACTGCTTTCTAAATATTTGTCCTTATACCCACAGATAAATGTAGCTCTCACTCTTCATCAAAGAAGTGTATTTTTGCAGAAAACAGACAATTTCAGAAAACTGCAACTAGTCAAAATGCAATGAACAACTGAATGTAGGGTGCCCAACAACCTCTCAAGTTCATGGAACATCGTAGAAGGATGGAAAGATTTAAAGAGCCAGAGAACCAGTAAGTTTACTATAAGACTGTCTACTAGAAGTGACAGGGAAGCTACACCATGAAACCTCAAAAATATGGCTGCCAAAAAGGACCTGAATAGTGGCCACACCAATAGGCATGCTTACTTTGAAGGGGGAAATCTCATGGGACCCCCACCCCTAAACAAAGAACTACAGGTAATAACTGCTGGAAAAGGGAGAATTCATCTTCCCCAGGGATGAGCCCTTAAATTGATTATCTACAAGTGATCATCACTGGAAAACCACACACACACACACACACACACACACACACACACACACACATACACACTATTGAATGGATTTAGAAGATTTTATATATATATATGTCCATATATGAAAGAATGATAATTAAAAAGAGAACATGGATTTGAGAGAGAGTGAGCTAGGGCAGACATGAGAGGTCTAGAACGAGGAAAAGGAAATGATGTAATTATATTAGATTTTTTAAAAAAATTATAGAAAAGAAAAAAGCATTATAGACATGAAGTACATTTCATGACTCTTATCTCCTGCATTGCTTTTTGGTCTTTCAGAGATAATTCTATCCTAGAGTTAAATAGTCCTTCTTTATATTCCTATACTTTTAATACTTGTATAGTTATTGATATCTATAAGCATGAATTTTTTGTATGCTCTTGAACTTTACATAAAAGGAACTAAGCAGGAAAAATGGAACAGAATTCAGAACAATACATTTTAAGTACTTTCAATTATTAAACTGCCTCTTTTCTTTCCTTCCATACCTCCCAACTCCTTCCCTCCTCTTTTCCTCTGTCCATCCATACCTTTTCTCCAATTCTCAGTTTCTTGCTGCCTTACTTTTCCTTAGTGATGTGCAAATAGCTGTGTGGTTGTTCACCTATTTTCTTTATTTGTAACCTCTTACCTAAAATATCTCTGTGCCAATGGAATACTTCTGTGCCAAATCCTTGTACTTAAGAACAAGTCACTGGCAGCAACATAGAGGTTTTCTGAAGTGTTTGCATATGCTGAATATCCCAGCGTGTACTCAGGAGGGACTGGCTGGCCCTGGATAAGATCCTATTGCACTTTCCCAGGGATCAAGTGAGCATCTAGACTGTCTCTTAAGAGCAGGTTGGAATCAGGAAAGGTATGCACATCAGTGTGTGTAAGGCTAAGAATATCTAATGGAGATAGTGCCTACAGGAAGCAGATGTGCTCTACAGTGAATAGCTGCTTACTGCTGCTGTCCTTGTCAGAATGGACATAGTCATTTTGACATACTTCACTCATGGCTCTTGAGTGAAGTGTGGTCATATTTCTGAGGTGACCCAGGACATGTCTTTGATTTATTATAAAATGGTCACTGGCCAGTAAGCAGCATGTGGCAGGTGAGAAGGCCAAGGTCAGTGCTTGGCTTTGTGGGTCTGTGTAACTGTCCTTACCCTATATGTGGGAGCTGATTCATGACTCTGTGGGGATGCAGGTGTCCAGAAAAATACTTTTGATGACCTAATTTCGGGCAGTTGAAAGTGCCACATTATTGCTGAAATGAGCTTTGGACAAGAGAATGACTTTGTATGTGCTTTCAGCCTTCTTTTCCACACTCTACTTCTTTTGCTGCTATACCAGCAATAGTGAAGAAAGAGGCAATATTTGACTTTCCATGGGACAGATTGGGAACAATAGAGGTATAACAATCTAAAGCATTTTAGAAGATTCTTTGTGAGAGCAATTTTAGGTTATTCTTAAAGATACTCATTAGCAAAATCATTGGTATACATTTCTGTTTAACTTCTTTTTATGCTGTTATTAAGAAAAGTTAAATGTCTTGCAACAGGTATACAGTGGTGTCAAACAGATACTCTTTTGGTATTATGAAACCTAAGTTAAAGAAGTCTTCTTCTGTACCTGAAGCTGCCCTTATTCCTTTAGTGTGTTCTACCCTGGAGTAATATGGCATAAAATTGAGAGATAGTTCCTTAGCATCCAGGGATTTTGTGGTGTGTGTGTGTGTGTGTGTGTGTGTGTGTATGCATCTATATATTAGTGTGTTTACAATTAACGTGAATTTTAAATGTGTATATAATATATGTATATACTATACATACTATATGTAACCCCAATTTCCCTCTCCAACTTCTGTCCTGTCCCCCAAACATGGCTGCTTCTAACTTCATATCTTTTTTTGTAACTCTATCAGTCCAATTATTGCTCCCCATAGGAAACCTACTCAAGACCTAGCTATACCACTCCTGGGCATATACCCAAAAGATGTTCTAACTTATAATAAGAACACATGCTCCACTATATTTATAGCCAATTTATTTATAATAGCCAGAAATTGGAAACAACCCAGATATCCCTCAACTGAAGAATGGATAAGGAAAAATGTAGTAGATCTACACAATGGAATACTATTCAGCTATTAAAAACAAGGATATCATGAATTTTGCAGGCAAATGGATGGAACTCGAGAATATCATCTTGAGTGAGGTAGCCCAGACCCAAAAGGACCAGCCTTGGTATGTATTCACTTATAAGTGGATATTAGCCATAGAGTACAGGTACCATGCTGCATTCCACAGACCCAAAGAAGCTAAACATGAAGGAAGGCCCAAACCAGGAAGCTTGAATCTCACTTAGAAGAGGTAATAAAATAGTCATCAGAGGCAGATGGAGGGAGGGAACTGGGAGGGAGGTGGATGGGGAGGTCAGGATCAGGTGTGAGGAGGGACAGGAGAAATGGCCATGAGAATAAATGGAAATCTGCAACTGACAGGGGTGAGGAGGTGGGGGGGCATCTCTAGGACATGACAGAGACCTGGGATAAGGGAGGTTCCTAAGTATCAATGATGGTGACCTTAGTGTGACTCATAGCATTGGGGATATGGACCCCGAAGAAGCTGCCCCTTGTAGCCAGGCAGAAACCCTAATGGAGTGATTGGGACACCAACCCACCAACAAAACTTTTAACCCAAAATTTATCCTGTCTATAAGAAATGCAGGGACAGGGGATGGAACAGAGACTGGGGGGGATGGCCAACCAATAACTGACCCTTCTTGAGACAGGCACCAATCCCTGACACTATTAATGATACTCTGTTATGCTTGCAGACAGGAGTCTAGCATGGCTGTCCTCTGAGAGGCTCCACCCAGCAGCTAACTCAGAAGGATGCAGAGACCCAGAGCCAAACAGTGAATGGAGCTTGGGAACTCTTATGGGAGAATAGGAGGAAGGACTAAGGACCTGAAGGGAGTAGGAACTCCACAGGAAGACCAACAGAGTCAACTAACCTGGACTCTTGAGGCTCTCAGAGACTGAACCACCAACCAAAGAACATACACAGGCTGCACCTAGGCCTCCCCACACATATGTAGCAGATGTGCAGCTTGGTCTTCAGGTGGGTCCCAAACAACTGGAGCGGGGACTATCCCAAAAGCTGTTGTCTATATGTATGTAGGCTATGGTCTTCTAGCTGAGCTGCCTTGTCTGGCCTTGGTGGGAGAGGAAGTGCCTAACCCTGCAGAGACTTGATGTGCCAGGCTGGGGGGATACTCAGAGGCCCCCATCCACTCAGAGGAGAAGGGGAGGGGAGAATGGGGGGAAGGATTGTGGGAGGGGCAGTGAGTGGTATGTAAAATGAATTCAAAGAAGATTATAAAAATCGTATGTTTATCAACACTGTTAATCTCAGGTGCAGAGAAGAGTGGCATGAAGTGTGTAGGACTGGAGCTTATACTGAGTGTACTACTGAGATGACTCACTGTATAACATGTTAGAGACTGCCATTTTAAACTAGTATGCATGTTTCTCAGCTTTATCTGAGATCATGAATCTATTTAGGACTATTGTGCTTTGACTGATCTGGTTGGCTTATATATTTTATTTTTTCTTCACATAGAATTGTTGATTTCAAAGATGGGAGTAAGGGTCTAATGAAAATCTGCCATGCAGACCATCTAAGCCACTTGCTCTTCAACCTTGCTTCAATTTAATGAGCATCAATCAAGCCAAGGTAAAGCCCTGAGAGGTGGTCCTGGTACCTGTACTCAGTCATGTACCTGTACTCAGTCCTGTACCTGTACTCAGTCATGTCTCTGGAACCTGTTGGGGGCAGCTGTCCTGATTCTTGAGAGACTGGATTATAAATGTCCTTGACCTAGATTGGCAGCTGGTGGTCTCGAAGCTTTTTCCATGGATTCAGGTTAACTTACACTTGCTCCACTCAGACAATGGTGTTCTGTGGCGGTCTCCTGGCTAGTCACACAATGCAGGGCAGGAGAAACATGAGAACAGGTGCTAGACATCAGTGAGAGGCTGGGGCAGTCAAGGGGGTGGGGCATGTGGTAGAAGTGTCAGGACATGGGCAAGTCCAAATATTGACAGGCTGCCCAGTCTGAAAGCAATAATATTGGTGAAATAATTTGTAGTTTAATATAGGTTAGCAAAAGAGGACAAACATTAGACTGCTATGCTTCTGCTTCAAGTCCTAGCAGTCACAATTTGAGCATGATGTGGCTCCTGGAGGGGAGGTGGGGAGGACCTGGGGAGAGTTGGTGGGACGAAAGCAGCATCCAGAATGTATTGTATGAAACAAATCTATTTTTGATAATAGAACAACAACAACAAAAACCCAAAACAAAAAATAATGATTCTTCCTTTCCCTGCAGATCTCAGCTATCAGTAGCTTTTCTTTAAGGGGCAAAGCCCTGAGGAACACTCTTCCCAGAGTCTGCACAGTATTGGCAAGGTACACATAGCTTCTGTCTGGTCGTGAATGTGGTCACCATGGCGTGTCTAGAAGACAGCTTTTTGTTTTTCAGTGTCAGTAGTCAATGAAGAGATGCATGACTGCTCAAAGTGCTAAGAGGAAGAGAAAAAATGCTCTGAGGTGGTAAGCTGCAGTTTGGGTGAATAGAATCAGAAACCAATGATGATGGTCTTGGTGAGGGTGGTGAGAGAAGTTTACCACAGTACATACTTTTATATAGTTGGCCCCTTGGGCACTTTATATACAGATGAGGATGAGTGTATGTGTGTGAGAGTGTGTGTGTGTGAGGGGGTCTGAGTAAGAGCCATTGACAAAAAACAGGTCATAAATTTGAAAGAGAAAAAATAGAGGTATTTGGGGAGATTTAGAGGGGAGAAATAGAAGGGAGAAATGTAGTAATCTCAAATATAAAAGAGGAGAATTAATAACAATTAATAACACAAGAGGAGATAGCCTACCACTGGTGCTGAGATTTTTGGTTCAAAACTTGTGGCTTTGAGGAGCAGCATTATCCATTCATTTAGTGAGCTTCCATCCAAAATTTATGTTCTCTAATTGGACTTGAGACCTGCTCAACAGGAGAGAAATCATGGCTGGTAGAGAAACCCTAGCAGACTGCCCAGGACTAGCGAGGTCATAAATCTTGGAGGAGAATGTACAACCACCAGTTTACTATATCATCCCAATACCCTGACTACACTCTAAATATTTGTGCTTCTACCCACAGATAAGTGTGATCCTCATGCCTCATCGATTTTCTATCTCTTGGCGACAGACAGAGATCATTCCAGAAAACAACAGGCCATCGAACTGCAGAGTTGCAGAGCCCAGGCACAGTGGAGACATCTACAACACAGCTGCCTCTAAGGCTCAGGGAATATTTTGGAAGAGGGGTCAGAAGCAGTCTAAGAACTACAGGGTCAGATGCGAGGCTGTGTCTCCTAAGAGAGCCAGAAGCGACCTGCAAGGTCTCAGCAACACGACTGCCCAAACACGAGCTGAACAAGAAAAAGAGTAGCCATGCCAAATATAGGCAGAGGGAAAGCCCGTGAGACCTCAGCCTTCCATCCGAAGGACAAGGAGAAGCTAAGGGGGGCTGAGAGCTAGAGAGAGGCTTCCCCAGGAAGGAGCACAACATTTGTTTATGTCCTAGCAGAGGCCAGTCCTGGAAACATACACCCACGTGACACCATGAAGCCGCAGCTGGTTATATGNAGAAATCTATATGCATATACATGAATACGTGGGTGCAGGGAATAACAATTGATGAAGAAAGGGGTTATTTGAAAGAAAGCAAGGAAGGATATATGTAAGTCTTTGGGGTAGAAAACAAAATAGAGAACAGATGTAGTTATGATCACAAAAAAAAAAAGAAAAGAAAAAAGAAAAGAAAAGAAATCTTTTAGCTGCCCTCTTGAGTTTAGCAAGATTCTATATGGCTGTTGGCTATGTCCTAAGTTTTGGTTGGCCCTTTTCCACATCCCCATCACCCTGAGCACCATCCCTCTGTAAGGATTTGTGTACCCGGTATCCTACAAACTCCATGTTCACATCTCATGCATCTTACTGTCCCCCAGGTCTGGACCTCCTCTCGTGGCTCCTTTCTCGCTCCATGACTTCTACAGACACTAACTCCTATTGCAACAGAGAAAGGTAGAACTATGCAGCTGGTGCCCACATGGGAGAGCACATAGGTGGCTTCTGTGGCTATTTGACAAAGATGTGAAAAAGGTACATGGACAGGGGCAGCCATCCTCATTGACAATTAGTCCTGGGGAGAACTGGCTATACACATGCAGAAGGCTAGAACCAGACCTGTAACTTTAGACTGGAGAAAATCAGTTCTAAATGGAGGTAAGACTTGAAATGCTGAGGGTCTCAGAGGAAAATTCAGGGATCATTTCTCAGGAGAAGCAGATAGTCAAGAGCTTTCTTCAAAGGTTCAACAACTCTGGAAATGGTCTCCATATTTGTCAGGTGGTGTTCTGATAAATTAACAACTTTCTTCACGGTAAACACGAATAAATTGGCAGAGTAAAGAGACAAAATCCAGAAGGGGTGAACAAAAACCCTTGTTACACAAGTCATCATACAGAAANTTAATGAAATATATAGATAACTTAGAGNAGTACGGTAGAACCAAACAACTCAAAAATGAGTAACCAAAACATATTTCTCATGGTGCATAAGGTATGGCGTACACATAAGCAGGAGGGAGACTGACAAGGTGGAATAGGTAGGTGGGAGAGAATTTGTGTGAGGAGCAAAGGGAGTGCATGAGGCCTGAAAATGGGTAAGGTCTGCTTTGTACTTGAAAGTGAAGGGCATCAGACCCACTACCATTGCAACGTGTGGACACTGCTTACANGTGGGTTCATCGGGCTGGAGACGTGGCTCAGAGGGTGAGAGCACTCTCTTCTATGACACTGGACCAGGGTCTGATCCCAGGACCATGTGAGCACAGTTCANAACCATCTACAACTCCAGTTCCAAAGGATGTGACTTCCTCTTCTGACCGCCA
>NC_034613.1:81246461-81257507 GCF_900095145.1 Mus pahari
GTGTGTGTGTTAAGAGCAGCAGTTGTGTGGAAGCCCTTTGTCTCCTGTTGATCAGAGTGAGGAATCAAGGCCTCCCGGGGGTCAGTGATCTTAGGACTTTTTTCTATTGCTGTGAGAAACACTGTGAACATAAACAACCTGAGGAGGGAGGAGGGGAGGGTTTACTTCATCTTAGATTATAGTCCATTTTCCAAGGAAATCATGGAAGGAAGGAGGAGCCGGAGCCATGGAGGGGTGCTGCTTTCTGGCTTGCTAAACCTGCTCTCTTATAGCACTCTGGACCACCAATGTAGGGGCAGCAACACCCAATGATGTGTCCACTTGTATAAATCATCAATTAAGGAAAAACCGTCTTGCCCACAGACTAGTCCTCGAAGGGTTTCTCAATTTAGTTTCTCTCTTCTCAAATAACTATTGCTTGTGTCAAGGTGACATAAAACCAGGCAGCTCATCCGCTGTCTGAACCCTTGCCAAGCCTGCTCTCCGCCCCCTTCTTCCTGCCCTGCCTGCTCTTGCCATGACCGGTCATGGTGGTCTCCGGTGAGAACTTCTTGGAAAGTTGTCCTGGGAGATGAATAGGTAGCAGCACCCAGGGAAGGGGTGGACCAGCCTTTCAGAGCCAGTTCTTCTGTCCCATATGTGCTGTCCTTTCACAATAACCCTCTGTGTATGGGTGCTCACACTCAGACTCATGTGTTATGCTTAGGGTCTGTGCCCTGGTGCCAGAGAAGGTATGGGCCAACACTTGTCAGGAATGTGTCAGGAGATCCCAGCTATCGTGACTACAACACAACACATCTAGCCTGGGCTCCCTGGCAGCCCTCGTGTTCTCCACAGTCCTAAACAGAGGTGGGGACAGCAACATTGATGAACACTCCATTTCTATGTGTTTGTGCAAGTATATACACCAGTTAAACATAGGCAATCAGTGATTTTCAAAATCGCGCCATGTCCATATGGCCAAATGTCAAGTCTAATACCAGGGAAACAGTAGAGGCCACCAAGGTAGATTTCCTCCTAACCCCAAAGTCTGATGCAGAAAGCAATTAGGTTCTAGGTCTGGTAGCTGTACGATTTCCTAATTCTAAAGGGCTCCAGTCTGCTTACTGCTCTCCTGTCACTGTCTTGGAATTCTTAACCATAACTATGCCAACAGACCTGAGTCTCACTTTCCACTAGGCCTAGAAATGTATGCTGACACTCCAAGTCACAATCTCGGTGTACCTTCCATGGGAATTTCTTCCTGTGCAAAAGAAGCGATGTGGAAGCAGGGACCTGGAAGTACTGCCTCTTGGGACTTAGCTCTTGGGACGTGGGGCTCTGTCAAGCTTGGCCATGGACAGTCTTGGGACAGTCTGGGAATCTCAGACACTGTCTCTGCCTACTACTTCCCTCACTGCCTCATACCTGGAAAATTTGTTTCCCAACACCCATCTTTGGCAGGTAACCCTCAGCCCTTAAGATACCAGCATCAAGGCCTGCCTTTGGCTTCACTGGGAAGTACCAGCTTCCCAAGAAGAGCCTGAGAGTTCCTAGCCACATCAAACAATAGACTGGGTAGGTGTGCAGTGAGCTTTGTTCTTGTCATAGTGTTCTTTGTCAGCAGTACTTAGCCCTCCTGGTGGCTGCAGTGGGAGACCATGGCTGTGAAGTTGACCTCATTTTTCTTAAGAACCCGGCCCATCTAAGAAGTCTTGAATTATTATCATAGCGATGAGTGAAAGTCACGGAATCTTGTATTCACAAAGATGGCCATGATTCAGCGGACAAGTAGGCTTGTGGACTCTATCCCTGGAGGAAGGGCAGCAGCCCCAAACTCTGGTCTTCCACGCCATTTTCATTTTGTGCTCTTGGCATCTAGGTGGCACTTCAGAGCAGCCTTTGTTGGTTTTCATCTAGACTCCTCTCTGAACTCAAGTTTTCCCCATTCACTTGAACCATAGGCCATACACACAGCCCAAGTCCTTCCTATAATGATTCTGCACTGTCTACAGAAGTCTCCTAGTCAGGAGCTCAGCCATCCATAGGCCTCCTACAACTCACATAGGTAGGTAAAGGAAGACATCCACATGGACTTTGCAACTTTAATGTAACACTGTTACCCAAACCACAAACACAAGAAACAGCACATGAAAAGAACACAAAACAGCCTTTCCTATCATATGACCTCTGATTCACAGGGAGAAAGGCCAGGTTCTGTGTGAGAAAGACTTGGAGTGAAACCATGTAGCTGTGTAAGGAATGTGGTCACATGTCCTTGATGCAGGCAGGAACACAAGGAGCAAAGAGAAGAGCATAGATTGAACCTATAGCAACAAGGGAGAGGCACAAACAATGAAAAAGTAAGCCCCCCTTCAGTGCCACCCCTCACCAGGTCTCCCCACATCTCTCTCAGGTGCTCCTCAGCCCTTCCTTAGGGTATCATGTACCTTTGATGAACTTACTGGATATAGGAGACGCTGGAGCCGCCTCTGGTGGTATCTCTGGTCCAGATGGTGGAGCAGATGCTGGGGCTATCTAGGATGCTAGTGCCTGCCCTACCTTTTGTGTTGCTGTTGACTCTGGCTCTCCAATTGGTACAGTTGCTATTTTTGTATACACTGGTGATACGTGGCCCAGAATACAAAAGGGATCCTGGCCCCTAGCATCACAGAAATCTCCACCCCCATCAGTAGTTCTACCTGGATGTTGTCCCAGTTCTACTATCCCATAAAGGCTTCATTCCCAATATTCATCAGGGACCTAAGTTGGGCCCTGGCATGTTCCTTAGTCAGATCCACATCCATCTTCTGGAAAGCAGCTCCAAAAAATGAGCCTTCCACTCCCGGGGATCCTGGTTCTGGTATTGAGGTCGGAGACAAAAATTTAGAACAGAGCGTCCCACATGAGGGGGCACCTGCTCCTGAGGGAGGCTGCCACATCTTCTTAAGTTAGAAGCAACGGCAAAAAAAAACCAAACCAACCAAACAAACAAACCAGTAACAACTACAACTGGAATCAAGCACCAACTGTTCTATTCCAGGGCCAGGAATCTGTCCCCCCCCCCCCGCCATCCACACTGCCATATAGAATGGCATCTCTGAAGTTTGAGGTAAATTCCTCATGGGCCTCTGGAAGCTAAGTACCAAGCAGAATCTCTCCTGTACCTGGGCAATGAATCTCGGCATTCCCATCTTGCTGGTTCATGGCAGGTTCAGAGACGGCAGAGGAACTCATACTTGGGTCTGGTACTACTGTGGATCTGCTGGTATTCCAGGTATATTGGAGTGAGGAAGAAAATATCCTTTTCTTCTAGCCAGCCAGACCTGTTGCTGACCCAATGAGTTCCAGGGGAACCCTCTCCTACCCCAGTGCTGTGACTCAGCTTGCAGAAAGGGGTCTGCATGCATCTCCAGACCTTGACTCACCTCCCAACACCCCAGCTTCCAAGAGTAAGGCTTCACAGCCGTATGTCAGTGGTCCTACTCAGAATCTGTATAGAATATTGGATCAAAGCAAAACCAGAACTGTGCTTCTTATCACAGTGGTTCCAGATTTCTGTTGTACATGTTGTAAACAGAGTTACAGTTTCAGTTGTCTGAAAATGGCCAAGCCATACAGACAATGACTAGAAAAGAAGAAAGCAGCACTCTTAAGGTCCCGGACTTCTGTTTGTGTGCACAAACACTGCAACTGTGTGCCTTTGCTCATCGAGGCATGGACACAGACTAGCTTGTGTCTGCACATGCACATTCTCTAAGGACCAAAGAAAGGGTGTGCCCTGACTTTATCCACTGTCGAGTGTGCTCAGGGCCTTCTGATCTCAGTGCCCAAGTCTCCTCAGATGTAAGATCGGGGAGTTTTGTGTGCGAGTCTTCAGGGAAAATGCTTAGTGCCAGTTCTATTCCATGGCCCCTGGATGGTGTTCTCCATCTGGGCTCCCTTTCTCCCAAGACCTCCCCTGAATTTCCTCTTCCCACATGCCAGCTGTGGTGGTTAGAATAAAAATGGCCCCATAGGCTCATAGGGAAAGACACTATTGGGAGGAGTAGCTTTGTTGGAGTAGGTATGGCCTTGTTGGAGGAAGTGTGTCACTAGGGCATGGGCTTTGAGGTCTCAGATGCTCAAGCCAGCCCTAGTGTCACTCTTCACACCTGTGGATCCAGATGTAGAATTCTCATCTACCTCTCCAGCACCATGCCTGCCTGCATGCCATCATGCTTCCTCCCATGATAATGGACTAAACCTCTGAAACTGTAAGCCAGTCCCAATCAAATATTTTTCTTCATAAGAGTTGCTATGGTCATAGTGCCTCTTCACAGCAAACTCTAAGTAAAACACCAGCCCCCCCCCCAAAAAAAAAAACCACCAGCATGTCTGACCACCAGGTATGTCCACATCAGAGACCAGAGTTCTTCTACTTTGCACGTCAGCCTTCTGACTTTGAGTCACCCTTCTGACTCATAAAGTCATCAGTGACTGTTTTTTTCAAATCACAAAGAAATGTGTGCTTCATTCTGAGGGCAAGTGAAGACATCCATGAGTTGTGGTAGTGAAAGACATGTGCAAGAGTACTCTAGTATGAGATAGCTCAACAGGAGGGCACACCAGATGAGCACTAATCCCAGACACCATCACTCTGCCCCCCCCCACTTTTCTAGAGTGTAGGTGGGTCTTGCCCTAGGTAAATGTTCACTGTATTCTCTGATGATATCCTTCAACATGTCTGCAGGGTGCAGGGGTGCTTGGCAAATGTGCCTTATCTGAGTAGGGGCCTCAGAGACTCAGTCCTTTGGCCATTCCAACTGAAGGCAGTCATTCTGAATTCTGCCCAAGGACCAGAGGACCCACTATAGCGCGAACAGTACATACATATGCAAAGAGGTGCTCACATAGGCACAGGCTGCCTGCCTGAACACTTGGTGGGTACCTTCTTGGAGTTCTTGATCAGCAAGGATTTCACCAACTTACTTGCCTGGAGTAGGAAGAGGAACACCAGATTAAATCAAGGCATGGGTAACCAAAGTTAGAGCCCATGAGGGAGGAGAGAAAAGAAACAGGAGGGATGGATTTTTTTTTTAACCCTCTTTTGCATTAGGGTCATATTGCCCAGGGGCTGACACAACACTTGCTTCCAGATATCTGGGACTTGTGGGCATTAGAGGTCTAGGAGTCTGAAGTGTCTGTCATTGGGAACTCCATTCAGGTGGAGGCGACCATAGCAGGACCCTCTTCACTGTTCTCATATCCTTCATCCAGGCGCTTGAACTACACCAGAAATGGCAGACACAGACAGGGCTTCCTGACACTCTATGCAAGAGTGCCTCACATACACCTTACCCATGTAGGCTCTTGACAGCAAGAGAAGTACAAGCAGTGGCGGGTGCACCTTTCAGACAGACCAGAGAATAAGAACTATGTGGAGTCACCAAAAGATGCTAAAAATGTGTATGGTGGAAGAACATGGACACACAGGGAGGGGGTGGGGGAAGGGAGAGAGGAGAGGAGAGGGAAGAGGATGGGAAGGGAATGAACAGGAAAGGAAGAAAGGAAGGAAGGAAGGAAGGAAAGAGAGAGAGAGAGAGAGAGAGAGAGAGAGAGAGAGAGAGAGTCAAGAGACTGCGAATGACAGAGAGGTCTCAGCTCCTTGGTTCTCTTGCCTTTCATCCTGAGCCAGAGCGTAGCACTGTGTTGGGTGACAGTGGCTGCCTTCAGGCTCTAGGATGCTTGTGACTACTCTGCCTTTGGCAGCAGCTATGGCCACAACATTCTGGGTCTCTACCTGTCCTGTCTGAACCAGAGCCTCTCCAGTCTTGGTCTTGCCACTTCCCTGGCAGGGGTTGTCTGGGACAGCCTAGGAAGGCCACTGTGGCTCTCTGGTATGGCCTCATGGGCCCTAGCAGATCGCAGGGAGCACAAAAAGGCCATTCCACTGGCCCTTGCTGGCTGAGTGAAATTAAAAATAGTCTGGTCCAGGAAGGCTGTCTGAGGCTGGATAGCACCCACCTCTCTGGCTTCTGGAGCCTGAGAGAAATCATAGGCCCTACTTGGCCCCTTGGTAGCAACTTCCTGGACTAGAGACAGTCTGGGATGATGAAGTTGTTCCTGGAATCCTAGGGGCAGCCATATTACTGGCCACTAACTCCTGGGGGATCTGTGAAAAGACAAACGTTGTCTTAGGGGTATCCCCACCCCGAGGAGGGCTGTGTGTCACAGGCTGGGCATTGACTCCTGGGGCCTACTGTGGAGTCATCAGATGGTTGGTAACCATCCAATTGAAGGACATAAAAGCAGCAGCTGCAGCAGCTCCTGCAGCTGGGCTAGTGGCAGAGGCTATATTGGCAGCATAGGCTTGGGTCTCCCCATCACAGGCCAGGGTTTCAGGATCCAGCTGGAGTGCCTCCACCAGTGTCTGGGCCAGCACAGGGTTTTCCTGTTCTCAGGGCTTATTCTGCAAGGCCAGAAGCCAGGAAAAGGGAGGGGTGGGCTGGGCATCATGCTCTCTGGGAAACACAGTCTTTTTTCCAGCATCTAGTCTTGGACTCTAGGATGCTTGTGACTTGTGCTAAGACAGCATCCTAGACCTTTCCCAGTAGGACCAGAAAACTTTGGGAAACCTATGCAAGCCTGTACCAGTCTCGCCTTTCTTTCGTCTGTGCCCCTCTAACATGGAAAAGGACCAGAACAATCAGGTGGGCAAGGATTGAGGCTCACTGAAAACATGTGAAAACCTTTACCCAAGCTAACAAGGGCTCTGAGGAGTTGGGTGTCAAAGCTGTTAAAGGTGCCAAAGTCACCAAGAATCCTTCATAACTGTTGCTGCTTTCACTTTCTCCCTGGCTTGGTCTCGAACTTCATCCTTATCATCGGCATTGGAGTATTCTGGGTACACACTGGAGCTTGTCCTAGCCATACTGAGGGTTAGTCTAAAAATGAGAGTGAGGAGGAAGGATGGGGTAGAGGCAGGATCTCTGCTGAGGTGAGGGAGGGCATAGGCAGGACAGGAGAGGTGGCTGTGTATGAGGGGCTAGGTTGTCAGTGACAGAGACATGAAAGCAATCAGAGAAGACACATGATGAAAAGGAACTCTAGAGGGGCATTCTGGAGGTCTAGGCTTGATTAGTACTTGAGTTGGAGGAACCAGTCACAAGAGTCTCCCATGGAATGCACCGAGAGAGGGCTGAGTGGGAGCTTGAATTTGAGGGATGTGCTGGAAGACCACACAGAGATACGGATACAAAGACACACACAGAGGCACGTGTACACACAGTGGCTTAGTGTTCAGACAACAGGGCCAAAAGACAGCTTTGAAAAACACTATCTCAAGGAGTCACTCTGGACAAATCGAGGAGGAGAGATGTGTGGAGCTAGCAGAAGGGAGGGGTGGGAGGGAGGACTTGGCTGACTCCAATTCTAAGCCAAGGGTGGGACAGAAACACAATCGGGTCTTGGACTTAGGATCCTTGGAAGGGAGCTTTGGTCCAAGATCTGGGACTTCAGGTAAGGGACAGTCAGTTTGCCTGGAGTAATCTAAAAGAGATTGGGGGTGGGGGACTCTGGACTTGGTTGGCTACAGGGTTGGAAATGTGGACTCTGGTAGCAGTGGGCTCAGACATTATGCATGGATTTGATGCTCAGGTGGGAGAGCAGGCAGGGGATCCCATTTAGACTTGTGTCTAATAGGGCTCTGCTCCAGAGTGATCTGACATTTTTTTTCTAATCCAGAGGACTATGGGAGAGCACAGTGTGCCCAGATGTTCACTTTCATCTTCCCATGGGATGACAGACCACCCACTTCACGCTATCTGTTACAAAGGACCTCACATTCCAGGAAACATAAGCTGAGGTTTTGCATCAAGACTCAGACAAAGACCCTCAGTCTCAACCCTGGCGTGTTCATGAGGTTCTGATCAGTGTGACACCCATAACCTTCAGGGTCCAACTTGTGCTATCATTGGCAGGCCCATCCCTATGGCTGACACCATTGGGATGTTCCCCATGAACTCTGAGTACCTGCTGGACATGCCAAATACAATCAGGTATTGATTGACTATCTGCTATGGTAACCCACTGTAAAAAGGAAATGGTGGTCCTGTTTTCCAAAACAGCAGGAGATTGAGACAGCCCTGACTGTGAAATGAACTGGGGTGGGCTGTGGTATCCCAGAGTAGTAGCACACCTGACTGCTGGTGGTCCTCAGAGCCACGGGTAAGCAATTTATGGAAAACAAGACAGAAAGCAGCACCCCTCCATGGCTCCGGCTCCTCCTTCCTTCCATGATTTCCTTGGAAAATGGACTATAATCTAAGATGAAGTAAACCCCTCCCCTCCTCCCTCCTCAGGTTGTTTATGTTCACAGTGTTTCTCACAGCAATAGAAAAAAAGCCCTAAGATCACTGACCCCCGGGAGGCCTTGATTCCTCACTCTGATCAACAGGAGACAAAGGGCTTCCACACAACTGCTGCTCTTAACACACACACACACACACACACACACACACACACACACACCCTGACTTAACAGTCCAAGGTTCTGATTGGCCAGTGTTTTCTCAGCCCTCTGGATGGGCCAGGTCTGAGGCAACAGTAGCTATGATGGCTGACTGCTCCTACGCAGCTTCTTCCTCCAGCCTGGCCTGCTCCCTCTGACCCCTCCTCCATAGTAAATAGTAAAACCATTGTGGAATTCGAGGGGTTCTAGTGCTTGCTGAGTATGGAGCACTGGTATTTGACCATTCATATACAGTTTATTGTCTGTGACATGCTTCCTTTATCTGCACTGCAGAGAGGGGTATAGTGATGTCTTCCCCAGGCCATAGATGAGGAACCTGAGACCCAGGAGAGAGACCACTTGGTCTGAGGGCCCCCAGCCAGGAGGCAGCAGTATAAGNACTCAAACCTTGAGCCCTCTGAGGACAGGATGCCTGCTCTGGACATCAGGATGCTGCTGCGACCATGGAGGGACCCCATAGAGCCCAGCAGGCAAAAACCTCCCAGCCAGCTCAACATGCTGTCCTCCCTCCTGTCACCCTGTCCACCTAAGCTCACTTGCCTAATTCCTTTCATCTTACTGATGCTCTGTTCCTGTGTGCCTTTGAGGCCAAAGGAGGGAACCAAAGCAGAGGAAAGCTGGACCTGCCAGAGATCACTGAGGCAGCTCTGCCAATGCCTTAGTGAGCAGGAGCACAGCCTCGTCTCCAGACAGAATGGATATCTTGCCTCAGGTTGCCATGGAGGCAGGGAGCCATTTACTGTTAGATTGCCAGTGTCTGTACTGCAGAGGTTTTCTCATAGACTATGGGTTGAATTTTCATTTTGGTAATGACAGAGAGCACGTGAGACTTTCCATCTCAGGTCGAGCCTGGGTCCCTTTGTGAAGACCCTCTCTGAGGGAAGATGGGGAAGGAAGNCAAGGAGAAAGGGCACAAGATGCCTGGGTCCCTGCTGTGTGTCACATTACAGCTTTCCATGACAACAGGGCACTTTACCCATGTCTTGATTAAACCTACGCCCTGCTTCCTCCACCAATAAGGTTCAAAACAGCAAAAAGCAGCAATTTTCAGGGGACCCCTAACAGCATTGATTCTCATTAAATTCCCCAGTACTTTTCATGGTACCTTCACCCACAGGAATCATGTGGTCCAGGCCATGTCTCAGTGTGGTACACTGCAGATATTCATTCTCTCTCTCTCTCTCTCTCTCTCTCTCTCTCTCTCTCCCTACTCTCCCCCCTCCTGGTGTGTCCCCCTCCCTGCCTGCCTCCTTTCCACTCTCCCTCTTCCTTTCTCTCCCATCCCATCTCCTCTACTTCCCCCCTCCCTCCCTCTCTCCCTGTCTGCTCCCCTCCACTCCTCCTATCTGTTAGTCGCAGAGATCGATATATTTCTAGAAATTACTAATTCTTTTAACGGGAACACTTTGCAAAAATCTCTATTCCCAGAGGGCTTTATTTCAAGGACCAGCTCTGCTTTTCTCCCACAGCCCAGTGAATGCATCACACACTCAGCTTCAGTTCCCATGGCAACTGAGGCTCATGATCTAGGGACTAAATATGAGACAAAAGGAAGCAGAGAAGTGCCTGTGTTCTCTGCTCCTCTGCAGTACACAAGCCTCTATTACAGGGAGGAAATGGGACCTTGCCCAGTTCCACCTGCCCTCCCCTCTCTGCTTGGTGAGGCAGATAAGAAAGAAGGAACAGAGACCNGAGGTGAATGTCTACATCCACATACTGCGTCAGGGTGCCTTGCAGACCTCACCCCTGCCTCCCCCTCAGNAACACCAGTTTATACCCCAAACTGTGACAGTCACATCTAGCCCTCTTGATGCTCTCAAATTGCTCCCCCATCTCCACACCCTCCAGCCTGTCATACTGTTGGCGTTTCCGGTCATTTTCACGACAAAAACCTGTATGGCAGCCTAGTTTCATCATTTTGCCCCCGGACTCATGCTGCAATCCTCACCAGCACAGAGTCATGAGGGACAGGTGAGGTGTCTTTCCTCTCCTCTGTGACCTTGGAGACCCTGTGCCCAAGCAAGGGGAGAATCCTGTAAGGCTGTCCCTTCCTGCCAACTCTTAGCCTGTTGGGCATGGAGCCAGGGAAGGTCACTGCTAGATTTCCCCCTGTAGAAAGCACCACAATGGATTCAGTGNCCCCACCTCTTATCGTCCTCTGCCCAGGAGACAACTTTGACCTTTCTCTTCATGCTCCTTTTCAAAGACTGGTCAACATACGGGAGGCTTGACAGAATGGTTTTGTCACAGGACCTAGCACAGAAGCTGGGCCAGGTCCCCGGTTTCTCTTCCCTTTGCTCCCATTACTCCCAGTGTGGCTGGACATCCATTTATGCAGCTACGTTGTCATACCCTTGTAGGCAATTGCTGATCACGTTGTTCTCCTGGCCTGGAAAATCTTGCCTCCCAAAGCCCAAGAAATTCATCTTCATCCTAGTTGAGCCAGCTACATTCAAGGCTATGCCCTTCATGCAAGGGAACCAACCACACAAGGACATGCCATCTTGCCGACCTCCAGGATCTCTGTGAGGCATCACTGTATTGTATGTATAATG
>NC_034613.1:81260958-81270668 GCF_900095145.1 Mus pahari
CATATAACCAGCTGCGGCTTCATGGTGTCACGTGGGTGTATGTTTCCAGGACTGGCCTCTGCTAGGACATAAACAAATGTTGTGCTCCTTCCTGGGGAAGCCTCTCTCTAGCTCTCAGCCCCCCTTAGCTTCTCCTTGTCCTTCGGATGGAAGGCTGAGGTCTCACGGGCTTTCCCTCTGCCCATATTTGGCATGACTACTCTTTTTCCTTGTTCAGCTCGTGTTTGGGCAGTCGTGTTGCTGAGACCTTGCAGGTCGCTTCTGGCTCTCTTAGGAGACACAGACTGGCATCTCCTTTCCTGACCCTGTAGTTCTTAGACTGCTTCTGACCCCTCTTCCAAAATATTCCCTGAGCCTTAGAGGCAGCTGTGTTGTAGATGTCTCCACTGTGCCTGGGCTCTGCAACTCTGCAGTTCGATGGCCTGTTGTTTTCTGGAATGATCTCTGTCTGTCGCCAAGAGATAGAAAATCGATGAGGCATGAGGATCACACTTATCTGTGGGTAGAAGCACAAATATTTAGAGTGTAGTCAGGGTATTGGGATGATATAGTAATCTGGTGGTTGTACATTCTCCTCCAAGATTTATGACCTCGCTAGTCCTGGGCAGTCTGCTAGGGTTTCTCTACCAGCCATGATTTCTCTCCTGTTGAGCAGGTCTCAAGTCCAATTAGAGAACATAAATTTTGGATGGAGGTTCGCTAAATGAATGGATAATGCTGCTCCTCAAAGCCACAAGTTTTGAACCAAAAATCTCAGTACCAGTGGTAGGCTATCTCCTCTTGTGTTATTGGTTGGAGGCTCAGCAGGCAAAGGACGATATTGCCACTGGCTTAGGACACTCACTAGAACTAGATAATGAGACGGGGTTACTGAAGAAACCACAGGTTTGGGATTCGGCAAATAGATAAAGCAAGATAGAAGTAAGCTGGAACCTTCCACTCTGCTGGCTGGTGCTCACACTGCTGGAAGGTGGCATGCAGCTATAGCATAACAAAAACAAAAAGTAAAACTAAAACTTAACCACAAAACAAGCCACCTTACCCATCTCAGTTTCCTAAGCTTACACCCTCCTAGGAAAAATTTTATTCACAGGATAAAATTTCCTCTGAATTAACCAATTATTTTGTGATTCGGTTTGAGCCTTTATCTAGGTACCACAATACATCAAGTGCTAAAGTTACTTGAGGAAGAAATTCTTTATCTTCAGCTTGTAGTCCATCATGAAGGGAAATTGGTGTAAAAACTGAAATTGAGGCTGCTGTCTTAGTTAAGGTTTTAGTGCTGTGAACAGACACCATGAGTAAGGCTACTCTTATAAGTGATAACATTTAATTGTGTCTGGCTTACAGTTTCAGAGGTTCAGTCCATTATCATCAAGGTGGGAGCATGACAGCATCTAGGCAGGCATGGTGCAGCCAGAGCTGAGAGTTCTACATCTTCATCTGAAGGCTGCTAGTGGAAGATTGACTTCCAGGCAGCTAGAATGAGGGTCTTAAAGCCCACATTCACAGTGACACACCTACTCCAACAGGGCCACACCTTCTAATAGTGCTACTCCCTGGGCCGAGCATATACAAACCACCACAGCTGCTTACTGCCTTGCTTCTCATGGCTTTCTTAGTCTGATTTCTTCTGTCACTAACACTACCTGCCCAGGGACAAAACAATCCACAATGGGCCGAGCCTTCCTTTACCAGTCATCAACTAAGATAATATCCCAGACACTTGCTTTCAGGCTTATCTTATGAACACTTTTTCTCAATTAAAATTGCCTCTTCTCCTAGAGGTCCAGGTTAGTTGACTCTGTTGATCCTCCTGTAGGGTTCCCATCTCCTTCAGGGCCTTCAATCCTTCCCCAACTCTTCCACAAGGGTTCCAAACCTCTATCCAATGCTTAGTAGTGGGTGTCTGCATCTTCTTAGGTCAGCTGCTGTGTTGAGCCTCTCAGAGGACAGTTATGCTAGGTTCCTGTCTGCAAGCATAACAGAGTATCATTAATAGTGTCAGAGATTGGTGTTTGCCCATGGGATGGGTCTCGCGTTGGGCTGGTTATGGCTTGGCCATTCCTTCAGTCTCTGCTCCATTTTTGTCCTTGCATTTGTTTTAGACAGAACAAATTTTGGGCTGAAAGTTTTGTGAACCGATTAGTGTCCACTGAGGGTTGAGATCTGGGAACTCTCAGAGACTAAGCCACCAACCAAAGAACACACTGGCTTGAGCAAGGCCCCTGGCACATAGGTAGCAGACATGCAGGTTTGTCTCCATGTTGGTCTCCCAACAACTGGAGCTGAGGCTCTCCCTAGAGCTGTAGTTGGAGTGTGGCATCCATTCCCCAGTTGAGCTGTCTTGTTTGGCCTCAGTGAGAGAGGCTGTGTCTCCCTGGCAGAGACTTAATGTGGTAGGGTGGGGGGATAACCAGTGGACCCCACCCTCTCAGAGAAGAAGGTGAAAGTTCTCTTTTGGGAGCACTGGCAGGGGTGTCAGCATTTGATGTAAATTAATTAATTAATTAAAAAATCCCTCTTCTCAATATGTTTAGGTTTATGTCAGGTAGACAAAGGACAATCTACCCCTTCTCTCTCCCCCCCCCTCTCTCTCTCACACACACACATACACACATGATCAAAATATATTGTAAGAAAAATAAAAAGAAACAACAAACAAGCGAACAAAAATCTCACTGGAAAGTTTCACTAACAGAATAAAAGGGCAGCAAGGCCAAGTGGTGGTGGTGCAAGCCTTTAATCCCAGTACTCTGGAGGCAGAGGCAGGCGGACATATGAAACAATTATATGCAGCAATATCAATGAAAGAAGAAAGAAGTCATAAATTTGAGAGGGGGCAATGCACAGTGTTGGAGGGCTTGGTAGGATCAGAAAAGATAATTATCTAAGATATTATCTAAACGATAATAACAAAACATAACAAAATAAAACATAGTAAGATTAAAAAAAAACATCATATCAAATTTGGACAAGGTAATCCAACAGGAGGTAAAGAACCCCGAGAGAAGGCACAGAGACCCACTCATTCAGGATTCCCATCAAAACACTAAGCTAATAGCGACATAATCTCTATGCGGAGGACCTGGTGCAGCCCCTCACAAGCCCTGTGCTTGCTGCCTCAGTCTCTGGGAATTCACATGAACTTAGTTCATGTTACTTTAGAGGGGCATACTTTCTTGGAGTTCTCCATCCCATATGGCTCTTATAAGCTGTCTGCCTCCTCTTCCATGGGGTTCCTTAACCTCAGAGGTGAAATCACATCACTTTTAAGCCGTGATACTTCCTTTTTTGTTCATACCCACAATTTCAATTTAACTTCAGTATCGCAATATAAAACTTTTTTTTAAAGATTTATTTATTTATTATATGTACACTGTAGCTGTCTTCAGACACATCAGAAGAGGTCTCATTACGGATGATTGTGAGCCATCATGTGGTTGCTGGGATTTGAACTCAGGACCTCCAGAAGAGCAGTCGGTGCTCTTAACCACTGAGCCATCTCTCCAGCCCATAAAACTTTTAAACTTTTAAAAAGTTCCACAGTCATTAAAAATTTCAACATTTAAAAGTTCAAAGTCTTTTTAAAATATTCAAAATCATTAAAAATTGTGAGTTTAATCATGTAAAGCAAGGTGCTCAGTGTATGGAATCAACTCACGATCCTCTTGGTTCCAAAGGATCTTGGCAACTGCAGCTCCCCAGCTCTGCCCTCCACAGCACACACAGCATGTCAGTTAGGCTCAACTCCCTGGTTGTTGCTGACCTTCTGTTTTTTATTTTTATTTGTTTGAGACAGGGTTTCTCTGTGTAGCCCTGGCTGTCCTGGAACTCACTATGTAGACCAGGCTGGCCTCGAACTTACAGAGATCCACCTGCCTCTGCCCCCAGAGTGCTGGGATTAAAGGATGTGTGCTGTTATGCTCGGTGAGTTTTCTCTTGTTTTTAAAATTTTGCTTATTGGGCTACTCTTTTTTTAAAATCTCAACTTAATTTTCCACTATTTTTATGTCTTTATTGAATTTCTCTTTCATATCATGTATTGAATTCTTGATTCCATCCAATGGTTTATTTGTATTGTCTGAGTTAATTTTGAAGTTTTTTTTTTGGGGGGGGTCCTCTGATTTTGTTGATCATTGCCTTAGTCATCATTTCAGATTCATTCTCTGGGATTTCATTTAATACCCTTTTATAGAAATCTATTAATAAGTAATTGGTAATTTTGGAAGGACTCGTGGTGCCTGGATGTTTTTCTTGTGTTTATGTGATGAGACTTAGTTGGTTTTAGATTTTTTTTTAATTACCCATTTTCTTTAAAATGGGGCTATATTGCAGTAGACATGAGGTTTTTGCACTAGTGGACTTGAGGTGAGGCTCAGTAGCTAAAGCTTTAGCCTGCATACTCAGAGTCAAACATGATCTAAAACTCTATACTAGGAGAAGAATGCTAAATGCAGATATGACCAAAACTGATGGATAAACTAGCTGTGAAAATACAAGAAGTCCAATAACCTTTGTGGAATATAGGACCTGAGTATGTTCTAAGATATTAGTTATGAAAGTTTAAATATAAAGATGTCCATTAAAACAATAGAGAATTGTGCAAGAATAAAAAGGAAATAGAAACAGGAAACGATATAAGAGAAGAGAATAAATAAGTTAAAGTTAGACTCAAATAGAAATGGTAGAGAAACCCAGTTACAGAAGTAATCAACCACAGTACTTGGGAGCATAAGGCAAACCAGAGCTCCCAAGCCAGGCTAACCTGTGCTATTTTAAAAGGTTATATTTTTAAAAAAAGAAAGAAAAGGAAAGGAAATAAACAAAAGATAGAAGACTATAGGACAAAGCTTGTGTGCCGACTGCTTGTGTGGTCATTTCCCTGAGCACAGGTACAGACAGTCTCTGGGTTTAGGTGCTCACTTGCATGAGCTCAGGTGTAGCTGTGGTCACATACCTGATCATATGTGAAAATTGTCTCACACTTGTATGTGACCAGGTTCAGACTCTATGTGCTCATTTCCCTGAGCACAGGTGTGGATGTCTATGTAGCTGATAGCCTGAGATAAGGGGTAGTGTAGCCGCCCACGGGTTCCTGGGAGCTGTAGGAGGGAACGGAGCTGTAGGAAGGAACAGCAGGCACACAGGAGACCAAGACAGATTTCTGATCAAGGCCCAATGTTTACTAAGAGTCTGTGCTTATAAAGGGGGGTGGGAGAGGCCCACCCCCTGCCAGCCAGGCTTCTTGATGCTTTGTTGCTAAGTTGTTAGCACTAGTCTGCCAGAGCTGTTAGCATTAGGTCGTCCATTCCACAGGTTGTCAGCTATCTCAGGAATAGCTCAGGAAGACAGGTTCAGCCTCTCAGGGGGTAGCAGCATCCTGGAGAAGAGCAGCACAGGTGACAGAGCAATAGAACCATCTCGGTCAGAAGGCTCCACCCCAGGTGGTCTCATGCACAGTGGCAATGAGGTCTGAATCAGCCTGCTCAAGGCTGGGGGAGGCTACAGGGTAGACCCTGCTTCTTCACTATCTTGTTTATCTTTGTCTGGCAAAGCACAAAGCTTTGTGCACTTGTCATTCCTATGCCCATCTTTATGTTCCTTGCCGTGCAACTAGAAGGTATGGTTCATGGGCCATGCAGAGAATATTATAACTAAGGATGTTGTTTCACTTGACACAACATAGAAACCACCTGGTAAGGGAATCTCAATGACAAATTGCCAGATTAGGTTGGGCTATAGACATTATTTTTTTAAAGATTTATTTATTTATGTATATATGAGTACACTGTAGCTGTACAGATGGTTGTGAGCCTTCATGTGGTTGTTGGAAACTGAATTTTAGGATCTCTGCTCACTCCAGTTGGCCCCACTCACTCTGGTTGGCGCCATTCAGTCCTGGTCGTTCAGTCCCTGCTCGCTCTGGTCCAAAGATTTATTTATTATTATATATGAGTACACTGTAGCTGTCTTCAGATGCACCAGAAGAGGGCGTCAGATCTCATTACTGGTGGTTGTGAGCCACCATGTGGTTGCTGGGATTTGAACTCAGGACCTTCAGAAGAGCAGTCAGTGCTCTTATCCGCTGAGCCATCTCGCCAACCTAACCTATAGACATGTTTGTGAGAGATTTTCCCAGTTGAGTTAATTCAGGTGGGAAGATCCTCCCTGAACTTAGCGGGGATGGGGTAATGTTTCATGGGCTTTGAGTGAATGAAAGCTAGAGAGACAGATGAGCAGTGGCATGCATGTGACTACTGCTCCCTCGTGACTGCAAATGTAATGAGACCAATTCTTTCAAGCTTTTGCCACTGTGACTTTCATGCTATGATGGATTGGACCTGGGATGGTTAGCCAAGTAAACTTGCTCTCCATTAAGATGTTTTTGTCAGGGTATTTTATCACAGTAATGGGCAAGGGATCTAAGATAAGTCCCCTGACATTTGCCTTCACTGCCAGAGTGGACTGTATGAGGAGGGACCTTTGTTTCTCCAGATGCCTAGCCACTGAACCTGATTCTTATAAAAGGGTTTCTTGCCCGTGGTTTGTATTAAATGCCAAGAAAAGAGAATATCCTGAGAGCCTGTAAAGTGTGCAGACCCCAATATTACTACTGTCTCCTTGTGTTACAAACCTACTCAGGAATGTATCCAGTGTTGGTTATGCTTTATTTCTATTCATTCATTCATTCATTCATTCATTCATTCATCCGAGACAGACCCTCATGTGTTTCAGGAAGGTATCCTACATTGAACTCCTATAATCGGCACTTAACTTCCAGGATGATGGTCACGGGTCATCTTGTGCAGTTTAGTGCATCCTAGGCAAGGTCACACTAACTGAGCCACGCCGCATTCAGCGGATGGTGGTGCTTTTGGAGTCTCTGTTTTTGTTTTTGATTTGGTCTGTGCATGTCTCTCTGCTGTCAGTTTGGTTCCATGGTACGCTGTGACAAAACTGTTCCTGGGACGATGCAGCATACATGTCTACTCACCCCGGAGAGAGAGCTTATGACAGAGCAAAGTATTGATACCACTGAAGTCCAACTTGGTGAACTCGGAGTTTTACTGAGGTTACTGACAGAAATATAGGAGCGCAAAGAACTCAATGACAGCTTCCTTACCAAGGCCCATCCCAGCATGAGTGACAGCACACAAAGCTGGGAACCTGTAGCACACTGCACTGCCTGCAGGCAGATCAACAGACTGGAGCGTGTCCTTTCCAAGTGACTCAATCAGTCTAAACCTCTTCCGGGCATCGTCGCTCATTTCTGCTTCTTTCAGACAGCTGACCTGGTCTCATGGTCTTCTTTGCGGCTTGTCTGGTCTGAGAGTGACTCTCATCATTGTTTACTTTCGGGAAGAAGACACATGCTATCTGTATGACTGTGTAATGAATCTTGTCAGTTTCAGGGGCTTCCTGAAAGCTATTTTGAATTATTCACCTTCCTGTTTAAGGAGCTTCCCTGCAAGATGGAACTTTTTTTTTTTTAATTAATTTATTTCATTTGCATTTCTGTTTTTCTTGCATGTATGAGGGTATTGGTTCTCCCAGAACTGAAGTTACAGACAGTTGTGAGCTGCCGTGTGGGTTCTGGGAACTACACTCAGGTCCTCTGTAAAAGCAGCCAGTGCTCTTAAACACTCACTGAACCATCTCACTTGCCCCAGGATGGAATGTTTCAATCTCAGAGAAAACTTGCATTACACATGGTACCTTTGCCTCATCCACAATAATCCTCTCCCTTTCTCTCTCACTTTCTCACTCTCTTACCTTCTCTGCTCTCTCCCTCTCTCGCTCACTTGCTCTCTCACTCTTGCTCTCTCGCTCTCTCTCATTCTCTTCTCCTCTCTCCACCCCTCCCTCCTTTCTGTTCTCTTTCTCTCCCTTTCTGCCTCTTCTTTTTCTGTAAATTATCTGGTATTGAAAGTAGCTTTTCTGAACCCCTTGCTTTGTATTACAGCATGATTCCAGCCTTCTCCAGCTGTGGTCACTTTGGAGTAGGACCAACTCTCTCCCCAGGTGGGACCAAGCCATATGGAATGGAATCTGGACTGCCACGTTCTGGTTCTGAAGAATGTGCTCTCCCACTTTTGTTTTGCTATTGAAATTCATGTTTGCTAACACTTCGTAGAATATCTTTCTCAAACCACCTATTCCCCATAAACGCTGGTAATAAAGTTATGGGATGTCACCTTCCAGGCCCTCTTGTAACATTTAATTTCCAAGTTAAAGTCTCCATATTTTTTTGCTTTGTAATAATTCAATTATTCTCTCTGACTTGTATGCTAAAATATTTACACATGCATATGTATGTTAACTGTTAACAATAATAATTGATGGGTATTTGAGATTCCTTTGGATTATTTTTCACTCATTAATTTTTTTCTTTCTTGCACCTTTAATCTTAGCAGATGAAGGTGGATGAACCAGTTCAAGGTCACAGTTTATTCTACAAAGTCAGTTCCGGGACAGCCAGAGCTACACAGAAAAACCCTATCTCCAAAAACAAAACAAAACAAAACTGAAATGTAATGCAAGAACCACAAAACCCATCCTTTTAAAAGATGGAAGGCAATGAGTTTGGGTATGTTCAATTAGTTATATAACCTTTACTCTGTAGGATGGCTTTTTGTTTTGTTAATTAATTTGCTTTGCAGAACATCTCTTGTTTTGTGCTGTTTATTATGAAACCCAGGGCTACACACATAATTGGCCGATGTGTTACCACTTAGCTTCACCAGAGAAGCTATTAGACTGAGTGCTGTCCTATTTGCCTAATTTTAACCCTCTTGTATTTTTCTCTCATATTCTGGAATTCATTGCAAAGCTCAAAGTCATGAAACTTTGAGGGTGTCCCTTCAGGTATCACGGCAGGCAGGCAAATGATCCACAAAGAGGTAAGAATAAAAACTCAGTTCAGCCTTACTCAGGCTGGATCGAACTTCGGGAATTTGATTCTACAATGTATATTGCCAGAATACAGTACATACAATTTGGAAAACCAGTTTCCTGATGTAATATAATCTCTAATGCATAAGGAGGCATAATAATGTAGAAATTCATGTCAAAGTACATGCCATTTCTTTCAAGAATATGAGGTCTAGAGATGGCTACCTGTATTAGTTAAGGGTCTAGAGAAGGACTTGGTATGGTCTCAGTCATACAGATAGCATAGAAGATATTTGGGTTCTTAGCCACCTAAGGTCCTGGTGTGGGAACTTGGGGGCACCCCTTAGCTATGCAGATAATGTAAGGGTCAGATAGACTACTAGCCATTTCCAGTCCTGCTTGTGGAAGTTTGATATAGCAAGATCCAACAGGCAATGCAGATCACCAAGCTCTTAATCACCTCCAATTCCCCCAGCCTTTGAGATGGAAGAACAGGTATTTTTCTCCTTTAGGATACACCTATCTGTGATTAATATTTCTGTTTTCCCTGGAGATCTATGGGTACAAGAACCTTTGTACTCACAAAATAAATTTCCACCCATGTTTTCTAGAAAATACTTTCAACATATAATCAGGGTTTAATAAACAAAATAATTAAGGCATCCTACAACTCAATACGAAAAAGTCACCAAATAAACTGATTTTCTCAATGATAAAAGAACTTCTGGTGGAATCACCATGCCTGACCTCAAGCTGTACTACAGAGCAATTGTGATAAAAACTGCATGGTACTGGTACAGTGACAGCCAGGTAGA
>NC_034613.1:81270810-81274124 GCF_900095145.1 Mus pahari
AATGTAAATAAAGAAAATAATAATAATAAAAAATTTAAAAAGAATTAAAAAAAATCACATATATATATATATATATATATATATATATATATATATATATATTCCCATCTTGTTGCAGAATTATCCCTAATAGTGAAAATACAGAAATTATATGAAAAATTCTAAAAAAGAACTGGCAGATGAATGAATTAAAGTTGTGACGTTCATTGTGAGATAAAAGAGCTTTTGGCACCAGCCTCCTGTTTAGAACTTGAATTTTTCTGAGCAGGACACCTGCTTCTAGTTAGAGGAGAAATTGACACAAGGACTGGCCACAATATTGGAAGTATCTCTGCCAGTACATTAGATTTGATTTATTTTAAAGATGGAACACCAAGATTTTATTAGTGTTTAATATATGTCCCTTTTCCTCTTAAGAGGAAAAAAATTGGCCTTTCATATAGTGGGGTATAATTCGGAGTTAGTGAAGTCTATAATGCCATATATAGTAACATGGATCAACTGAATAGACAGAAATTTAAAAAGAAAACTCATAAGAACATTCTGCAAAATCAAAGGGGATATAAACAAACTCCCAAATGAATTTAAATGGAGTACAAGTAACTGAATGTAAGAAGGAAGTAAAAAATTTTTGTTAAATTCTACTTTCATGTCTTGAATACTTTTCATTATTTCATTTAACTGTTTGTGCTTTCACAGTATTCATTAGATGTTTCCTCATATCCCCTGTAAGGTCCTTGAAAGTATTCATAATTGCTTTATTGAACTCCTTCTCTTATGCTTCAGCTCAATTGGCCTTCTCAGGGCATATTGTAAACACAGTTTCTGGCGTCTGGAAGAGGTCTATTATCTTGGCTCTTCATGTTGTATTTTTGCACTGTGATCTATGCATCTGCAGTTATGATATTTGAAGTGTTTCTTGGTATAGTTATTTGTTCTCACTTTTGTTAGATGGGTGGGTTTGGTTGTTCTTGCCCACTCTGGGACCTAGCCAAGTTTAGCGGCTGTGGGGTCCTAGAGTCCAAACCAAGTGTGGTGGATATAGGGCTCCTGGTAGAGATATGTTCTAATTGTCAGTAGGGAGTCTCAAAGGAATGGAAATGTGCTAGAAAGAAAGGCTGAAAAGGGCAACATTGAAGAATTAGGAGATTCTGGGTCTTCACCAAGAGGTAGAGCCCCTAGAGGATGGAAATGGGCTGGGATCAGGGGTTCATGTGGATAGACAGCACCAGCAGTTCTAAGAGTAAGTCTGAGACCAGGATGGAGTATGGGGGAGGATCATAAAGGTTGTGCTCCTGAGTCCCAAGTGTGTTGCCTGTGATTCCTGGATAGATAGTGGTTCTGCAGGTTTGTGGGGAGGTAGAAGGGATGGAGATGGGCTACAAGGGATGGCTGAAAGGGGCAGTGGATAAGAATCTGGGGTGTCCATACCAAGAGAATGAGTCCAAAGGTGATGGGGTTGGGTTATAAGGTGATAGGCTCATATTTTAACATCTACTTACTACCTCTATATATTCACATCAGTTCAAGGATTTGTCAGAAAATAACTTTGTGAAGTTGGTTCACTCCTTCAGCCTTTATGAGTTTCCAGGGATTCAAATTCAGCTCACAGGGCTTATGTGGCAAGCACATTTACTATCTCCCAAGCCTTATTCATGGCTAATTTATGTTCATTGTTTTAAGACAACTATTTTTAAATTCTCTGAGCGTTATCTCATGGTTATTATTATCTGGCCAGTGTCTCGACACCTTATTTGAACTGCTAGATAAGGTCATGGCTTTTACTAAAAAAAAAAAAAAAAAAAAAAAAACCTCACAACTTTGTTAGTATGTAGTATTATATCAGAACACTATTATTCTAGCCTTCCTAATTTGGCTCTGTGGCTGTTTTTCTAGAAGTTCTAAACAAGCTTCTTGTCTTTTCTGCCTGTCAATACTTGTTCTATTTGGGGCTTAGATGTCACCCACCCTAAGTTATGCTTTGCCCTGACTCTGCTATTAGTGTGCTGTCACCATTACAGCACTAGAGAGCACTCCAAGCTTAAGATTGTCCACAGTCTGTAGTTAATATCTGGTTCAACATGAAGTACAATAATACTTGGCTTCCTTAATGTTTATAAATGTAGTTTCATGTATTCATCTGTTAAAACTGGTGTGTCTGCTGGGGGATCCAATTTATTTACTCTATTTACATTTAAAGTAACCATTGATTGGTATTGTCTTATTATTGTTATTTTATTTTCAAAAATGTAGTGTGTGTGTGTGTGTGTGTGTGTGTGTGTGTGTGTGTGTGTGTGTGTGTAGGCACACATGTGGAAATCATGGGGATAGATTCCAGGTCATCAGGCTAGAGAGCAAGAGGTTTTACTCACTGAAGAATCTTCCCGGTCCTTGTTACTATTTTAATTGTTTTCGATTTATTTTTATTTAGCTTTCTTCTCTTCTATTTGTTGTTTTGGAGGTTTGATGACATTTTATAATGGTCTGCTTTCTTTATTTTGACTGTATTTTTTCTGTATTTACCAGAATGTTTTATTTGTGCTTGCCCTGAAGTCTGCATACAGCTCATGGGAGTTCTTGCTTATTTGTAACTGGCAACTATTTCAATCCTATATAATACTATGCATATTATGGACTATACTGTGTATCCAACTGATTTTATCTCTATGGCACATATTGTGTGCTATTAATGTTGGAATTCATTCCCTATCACATTATGTATTCATTAACCTATTTTTGATTTTAAGATTTTTATGTTAGTTGATCTTTCTTATGATGACGACATGTTTAATTTAAAAGGAAAGTGTATTTTGGCTCACAGTTTCAGTTCATCACTTATTGCTTTTAGAAACATCATCATGAAAGGACACGACTAAAGAAAGATGCTGTGAAAGAGAGAATGTTCTGATGAAAAATGTCTGATGAGACATATCTTTTAATACTATACTCCCACGGAGCTAAAACCATCCAGGGGAAAAAAGACAGCATTTTCAACAAATGGTGCTGGCTCAATTGGCAGTTAACATGTAGAAGAATGCGGATCGATCCATTCTTATCTCCTTGTACAAAGCTCAAGTTTAAGTGGATCAAGGAACTCCACAGAAAACCAGAGACACTGAAACTTATAAGGAGAAAGTAGGGAAAAGCCTCAAAGATATGGGCACAGGGGAAAAATTCCTAAACAAAACAGCNATGGTTTGTGCTGTAAGATCGAGAATCGACAAATGGGACCTCATAAAACTGCAAAACTTGGGTATTCTAAGTTTCTTGGCTAATATCCACTTATCAGTGAGTGCATATCTACTGACTTCTTT
>NC_034613.1:81275848-81307791 GCF_900095145.1 Mus pahari
TGCCAGTGCCTGGCAAACACAGAAGTGGATGCTCACAGTCATCTATTGGATGGAACACAGGGCCCCCAATGGAGGAGCTAGAGAAAGTACCCAAGGAGATGAAGGGGTCTGCAACCCTATAGGGGGAACAACAATATGAACTAACCAGTACCCCCAGAGCTCATGTCTCTAGTTGCATATGTAGCAGAAGATGGTCTAGTCAGCCATCAATGGGAGGAGAGGCCAGTGGTCTAGTGAAGATTGTATGCCCCAGTACTGGGGAATGCCAGGGCCAGGAAGCAGGAGTGGGTGGGTAGGGGAACAGGGCGGGGAGGGTAGGGTATAGGGGACTTTCAGGATAGCATTTGAAATGTAAATTAAGAAAATATCTAATAAAAAAAGAAAAAGAAAATTCCATCACACAAAAAAGACTATACTTCCAGGATTCTATTTCCTTAAAACTAATCTCCACATTTTGACTTTGATTATTTCACAGTCATACCAACAGATTATGGGTCCAACAATGCAGCAATACATCACTCAGTTCAGAGACTTCAGTATCCAATCATTCCTCCATAGTCTCATTTCTGATCATTACCTTGGAGAACAAGCCTTCAACATAGGAGTATATAGGAGACATTTTATGTGCAAAATATCATCAAACCTCCCTCAAAAAATTTGTATGTGACAGTTGTTGCCAGTAATTCTTTATGTCAATAATTGTACTTGGACTAAAAGTTATTTATCTAACACCATCGCAGTATCACATTATTGTTTATCTTCTATATATTTATATGTTCCAACTATGTTTTATACTTTCATATACTTTTTTTTTACTGTTTAGTATCTTTTCATTTTACCTTGAAAAAAATTGCTCTTTGTACTTCCTGTAGGATGGTTATAGTGGGTGAACTTTGTTTTTATTTGTCTAGGAGTCTACTATGCCTTCATGTTTATAGTTTTCCTAAGTATAGTATACTTGGTTCATGAGATTTTGTTACATTTTGGTTTGTTTGTTTGTTTGTTTTTGGCACTTTAAATATACCATCTCTCTCATTTCTTGGTTTCAAGTTTTCTGTGGGGAAATTCACTTATGGCCTTATGAGAAGTTTTGTCGCTTGTCCCCCTTCTCCTGGCACTTCAGTATCTAATCATTTAAGAGTGTGCCACCGTGCCTAATGTATTTTATGTGAATACTGTGAAATCAAACTCAGGCCCTCAGGTGTACAAGGCAAATAGTTTAGACCGGCTGAGCTATCACCATATCCTCCAATTATGTATTATTAAAATTCATGTGTTTATCATCATCATTATTTTCATTTTATCATTACTTGACCCTTTAAAAATTATATTTGACTGATGTATGCTGCCTTTTTGGTGGTCCAGTGTTTGAGAGATCTCTGGGGTCCAGGTTAATTGGGACTGCTGGTCCTCCTACAGGGTCGCTCTTCTCCTCAGCTTCTTTCAGTCTTTCCCTAATTCAACAACAGGGGTCAGCTTCTTCTGTCCATTGGTTGGGTGCAAATATCTGCATCTGACTATTTCAGCTGCTTGTTGGGTCTTTTGGAGGGCAATCATGATCCCTCTTTGTGAGTGCTCCATAGCCTCAGTAATAGTGTCAAGCCTTGGGACCTCCCCTTGAGCTGGACCCCACTTTGGGCCTGTCCCTGGGCCTTCTTTTCCTCAGGCTCCTCTCCATTTCCATCCCTGTAGGTTTTTTTTTCTTTCAAGACAGGGTTTCTCTGTGTAGCCCTGGCTGTCCTGGAACTCACTCTGTAGAGCAGGCTGGCCTCGAACTCAAAAAACCACCTGCCTCTGCCTCCCAAGTGCTGGAATTAAAGGCATGTGCCACCATTCCCGGCATTATTTTTAAAGATTTACTTATTCATTTATTTATTTATTATACAGTACACTGTAGCTATATTCAGACACACCAGAAGTGGGCATCCAATTACATTACAGATGGTTGTGAGCCATCATGTGGTTGCTNGGATTTGAACTCAGGACCTCTGGAAGTGCAGTCACTGCTCTTAACCACTGAGCCATCTCCCCAGCCCTGTAATTTCAGACAGGAACAATTATGGGTCAGAGTTGTGACTGTGGGATATCCCCCTCCCTCATTTAATGCCCTGTCTGTGTTCATTCAGAGATGATGCGCCTAACCCTCAAGAGACTAGAGGCCCCAGGAAGTTTAGAAGTTAGGTGGTGTGGTGGGTGGGGACATCCACTGGAGACAGGGGGTGGGGAGGAGATATGGGATGTGGAGCAGTAGGAGGGTGGATGGGATGGGGAATAAAATATGGAGTGTAAAATTAAATAAATAAAATTTTAAAAATTATATTTGACTGTATTAATTGCATTAAATTAATTAAATTAAATGTATTAATAAGCAGAGCATAGTAGCTAATTCCAGCACTCAGGAGGCAAAGGCAGGCAGATCTCAACTTCCAGGCCATCTTTAGCTATGAATTGAATTTCATGCCACTCTGTGCATGAAATTCACACAGAGACTCTTGCTCAAAAGCGTGTGAACAATTTTTCAGTTATTTTTCTTCTTTCTCTCATTTAAAATTTTTATTAAAATATAATTATTAATTTTCCCCTCTCCTCCCTCCAACCATTCCATACCCTCCCACTCCTCAAATTTAAGGCCTGTTTTGCTTTAAATATGTGTATACACACACACACACACACACACAGACACACACACACACGAATAAATATATAAACATGAGATGCTGAATTCATCATTGTCACTTGTATGTATATGTTTTTAGGGCTGACTGCTTAGTATTGCACAAACAATTAAGATGTCCGTTCCTGGTGTGGAATAGTGCTCTATCTTTCAGTAGTCATTAATTTCTTTTAGTTCTCCTTGTAAGGGTGAGGCCTCTCGATAATTCTCCCACCTATGTTGGTATGTCAACAGGTATTGGAATTGTTTAGGTCTTGTTTAGGCAACCATATTATTAGTCTTTCATGGTGTACATGTCCTGCCCTGTCTAGAAGGCACACCCCCCACATCAGACTTTCTGGTCTTCTGATTCTTAAAATCTTCCCACCCCTCTTCCACTATGTTCCCTGATCCTTAAATTCAAGGAGTTATGTTGTAAGTGTATCAACTGGGACTGGGCACATCACAGTCAACTGTTTTTGACCAGTTATGGGTTTTTGAAAATAGTTCCCTGTGAAGCTGCTTTGGTGAGGAGGGTGAGAGGTACACTTCTCTGTGGGTATTTAGTGGCTAAGCCATTAAAGGTTAAGCTCACGACCCCAAACCATCTTTTCTCATTTTAAAATTATAATTTAATTTTTACAATTTCAAACATGTATGCAAAAGATTTTTATCATATTTACGCTCTTAGCCATTATTATTACTATCACCATCATCACCATCGTTGTTGTTACTGTTATTTAATCTTTTTTTGATTGGGTACCATTCTGTGCAGCCCCTGCTGATCTGGAACTTGTTCTGTAGACCAGGCTGGGCTTGAACTCACAGAGTGCTGGCTTCAGGGTGTACACACACCTTTACTGTACACGGTACAGTAAAGTACTGTACTGGGTTTCATAGGGATGTGCATAATACAGTCTATGATGTACTTGGACCATGCCTTTTGTCTTTGTATTTTTTTTAAGATAGGATCTTTTTTTTTATTGTGTCATTCTATTTCTTTTTTTTATTATTTTCTTTATTTACATTTCAAATGCTATCCCAAAAGTTTCCTATACCCCTCCCCCCACCTCTGCTCCCCTACCCACCCACTTCCACTACTTGGCCCAGGTCTTGCCCTGTGCTGGGTCATATAAAGTTTACAAGACCAAGGGGCCTCTCTTCCCAGTGATGGCCGATTAGGCCATCTTCTGCTACATATGCAGCTAGAGACACGAGCTCAGGGGGTACTGGTTAGTTCATATTGTTGTTCCACGTTTAGTGTTGCAGCCCCCTTCAGCTCCTTGGGTACTTTCTCTAGCTCTTCCATTGGGGACCCTGTGTTCCATCCAATAGCTGGCTGTGAGCATCCACTTCGGTGTTTGCCAGGCACTGGCATTGCCTCACAAGAGACCGCTATATCAGGGTCCCTTCAGCAGAATCTTGCTGGCATGAGCATTAGTATCTNGGTTTGGTGGCTGATGATGGGATGGATTCCCGGATGTGGTAGTCTCTGGATAGTCCATCCTTTCATCTTAGCTCTAAATTTTGTCTCTGTACCTATATCCTTTCATGGGTATTTTGTTCCTTATTCTAAGGAGGAATGAAGTATGCACACGATGGTCATCCTTCTTGGTTTTCTTGTGTTTTGCATAATGTATCTCAGGTATTCTAAATTTCTGGGCTAATATCCACTTATCAGTGAGTGCATATCTAGTGACTTCTTTTGTGATTGGGTTACCTCACTAAGGATGATATCCTCCAGATACATCCATTTGCCCAAGAATTTCATAAATTCATTGTTTTTAATAGCTGAGTAGTACTCCATTGTGTAAATGTACCACANTTTCTGTATCCATTCCTCTATTGAGGGACATCTGGGTTCTTTCCAGCTTCTGGCTATTATAAATAAAGCTGCTATGAACATAGTGGAGCATGTGTCCTTATTACCAGTTGGAAGATCTTCTGGGTATATGCACAGAAGAGGTATTGTTGGGTCCTCCAGTAGTACTATGTCCAATTTTCTGAGGAACCACCAGACTGATTTCCAGAGTGGTTGTACAAGCTTGCAATCCCACCAGCAATGGAGGAGTGTTCCTNTTTCTCCACAACCTNGCCAGCATCTGCTGTCACCTGAATTTTTAATNTTAGNCATTCTGACTGGNGTGAGATGGAATCTCANGGTTGTTTTGATTTGCATTTCCCTGATGACTAAGGATGTTGAACATTTTTTTCAGGTGTTTCTCAGCCATTTGATATTCCTCAGTTGAGAATTCTTTGTTTAGTTCTGTACCCCATTTTTAATTGGGTTATTTAAATTTCTAGAACCCAGCTTCTTGAGCTCTTTGTATATATTGGATATTAGTCCTCTATCAGATTTAGGATTGGTAAAAATCCTTTCCCAATCTGTTGGTAAAGCCAGATTTTCTAATGCATTATGTCAGCACCAACTGTCTTCTAGTTTTTCCTTCTAATTTCCTCAGAGAATTAAATGAAATTCAAAACATTAGAATTAAATATGCAGTCATGTGACCATTACCCATAAGATTAATCTTTAATTTGAGCACATGACCACCAGATATCCAGATACCAAATTGTACCAAATTCTGAGTAAGGAAAACAAAAACTATTTAACTTCCTGGGGTAGTAATTTCTTTTTTTAATTTTTTTTATTGGATATTTTCTTTATTTACATTTCAGATGGTATCCCCTTTTCTGGTTCACCCCCCAGAAGCCCCTTATATCATCCCCCCATTCCCCTGCTGCTGTAAGGGCGTTCTCTCACCCACCCACCCACCCACTCCCACCTCCCCGCCCTCACATCCCCCTACACTGGGGCATTGAGCCTCCACAGGACCAAGAGCCTCTCCTCCCATTGATGCCCGACAAGGCCATCCTCTGCTACATGTGCAGCTGGAGCCATGAGTCCTTCCATGTGTACTTCCTTAGTGGTTTAGTCCCTGGGAGCTCGGGGGGGGGGGTGTGTGTGGTCTGGTTGGTTGATATTGTCCTTCTTCCTATGGGGTTGCAAACCTCTTCAGCTCCTTCAGTCCTTTCTTAGCCATCATCATCATCATCATCATCATCATCATCATCATCATCATCATTATTAAATCTTTTTTTTAACAGTCCAGTTGTTATCCCTATCCCGCTCTGACCTCTGACTGTTTCACATCCCATTCCTCTCCCAGCCCTCCCGTCTCTAAGAGGATGCCCCCACTCCCACACTCCCACCTCACCAGGCCTCTCCACTTCCTGGGATCTCAAGTCTCTTGAGAGTTAGGTGCATCTTCTCCCACTGAGGCCAGACCAGGCAGTCCTCCGCTGTATATGTGTTGGGGGCCTTGGACCAGTTAGTGTGTGCTGCCTGATCTGAGAGATCTTAGGGGTCCAGGTTTGTTGAGACTTCTGGTTTTCCTATGGGTTCACCCTCTCTTATCCTTTCCAATTTCCCTTATTTTTTCCGAGTTCCCCTCCTAATTTCATGTCTTTTTTCCTTTTAGTGTATGCAGGTAGCCATAGGTATTGTGTTGTTCATGATTGAAGCATTTCATGGCATTCGATCCCATTCTCTGACACTTACGTTCTTTTCCCCTCTCTTCTCTGATGCTTCCTGAGCCTTGAAAGGGGTGATATTGGATGTCCCATTTAAGACTGAGCACCCAATAGCCACTTAATTTTTTTTTAGCACTTTGATCAGTTATGGATCACTGGTTTAACTGCTGCCCATTGCAACAGAGCTGAGAGCAGCAGTATTCTAAGCAAACTGTAAGTGATTAAAAGACAGTTTGCCTATATGTGTATTTAGCAAAACATCAGTAGTAAGTTCCCACCCAGGACCTGGAACCAGCCTGGCCATATGGTTTTGGCCAGGTGTGTATTCATTCCCTCCCATGGGCTCTCAGATGTAATCAGAAAGCAGTTGGTTACCTCTAAATAGTCATACCATTTTTGCACCAGTAGTTCAAATGTTTTGCTTCTACATCAGTACTGTAGCGTTTTGGATCCACAGCTCAGTAATAGCATAGTATCTTTTCTTCTACAGCAGGCTGAACAGCGTTCTTGCACTGTGCACACCCACCAACAGAGAGGACGCTTCCAATCAATTCCAGCCTGATGTCTATGTCCTGTATCCAACATGAGTGGTGTCTTCACCAACAGGGTGTTCATCTAGTTCTACTGGGGAACCAAGAACAATGACAATAACCTCTATTGATTTTGGAGCCCCCGAGGCCTTCCTGGCAAACAACTCGCAGGGACGTATCTTGTATTGGGGTTTTTCTTTAAAAGTTTATGTTTTCTGGAAACAGCAGCATCACCCATGTAGGGCACCTCTATTCAAACTACCCTTTTAAAAGATTGTACGTTTTAATTATCTTTTAAAATTAATAGTTTCTACTTAGGTTGTTTTCCTATCTCCAAGCCTCCATCCCTATTTAAACCTTCCCACCCATATTACTCCCCTCCCCACTTACACATCATATATTTTATTACCCGTCCCTTTCCCAGCCCTATATGTCATGACTCTTTTCTTGCTCTCTCCTCTGTAATACACTCGCTTATTCATTCTTCAACATAGAAATTAAAGCATTTGAGGTAGAGATCTGCACATGAGAGATAACAGATATCATTTGTCTTTTTGGGTCTGTGTACCTCACTCAGTATAATATTTTCCAGTTTTATTCTTTTTTCTATCAATTTAAAACTTCAGTTTTCCTTGTGCTAATAGAATTGTGTTGTACATATGTACTGTATTTCTATTATCTACTCATTAGTTCATGGACATCTAAGTTAATTACATTTCTTAACTACTGTGAACACAGTATGTATCAGCATACATAGATGTGAATTTATTCATAGAATATAGTGGATTTTTGGTATATGTCCAGACCAGTTCCAGCCTGAGTGCTGTATCTTGGGTCATTTTGAAGCCCCCCATCATTAACAGCATTTGTTATTGATTTCCTCTGTACTAGCTGCTCTAATGGCAATGAAATGGAATATCAGAGTATTAACTATTTGAATTTCTCTGATGAATTAGGATGGTGAATATTTAAGAAATATTTGTTAGCAATTTGTACACCCTTATTCATGTAACTCGGATAGATAGATAGATAGATAGATAGATAGATAGATAGATAGATAGATAGATAGATAGACAGACAGACAGATAGATAGATAGATAGATAGATAAAATATTTTAAAATAGCCTTTCCCAAGGAAGTAAAGGAACTTGTCAATGAAAATTTAAATCTCTAAAGAAATATTTTAAGGAAGATCCTAGAGGAATTAGGATTTTGAAAATGACCATAATTACAAAATTTACAGATTCAGTACAGTTCCACTCAAAACCCTTACAATATAGGGGAAATTCCTAAAAGTTGTATGGCCCTAAAATAACCCTAAATAGCCAAAGCAGTCTTGAACAATGTTAGAGGGATCACCACACCGCATTTCAAGTTATATTGCAGAAGTATAGTATTGCAGAGATATAGTATTAAAATTTGCATGCTATAGGACCATAACAAGATTACAGGTCAATGGAACAAAATAGAAGAACCAAATATGAATAACCATATGATTTTAAATGTATATATGTAGAGGTATAAATTGATTTCTTCTTTTTCTTTTCCTTTTATTTATTCTTCTCTTATATATTACATCCCGAGTGCAATTTTCCCTTCCTCTTCTCTTCCTAGTCCCGCTTCCCCATACCCCCTTTCTTAAGACTGTATTCTCTGTAGCTCATAAGTTTTGTCACATTGTGCTTCATTCAGTTCTAGAAACACTTAAATTTTCCTTCCTGATTTCTTCAATGTTGGGGGTTGCTTATGTATATTATCATATCATCTGCAAATAGTGATACCTTTATTTCTTCTTTGTTACTTTTATCCCCTTGATCTCTTTTTGTTGTCTTATTGCTCTATCTAGAACTTCGAGTATTATATTAAATAGACATGGGACTCAGTGGACATTCTGAATCCTGTGTCCCCAATGGTCAGATACCTGGTGTTGATGTAGTATAGATTCTGACGTGGTAAATAACAGCTGCCCTGCTGGGTTTTCTGCACAGTGGAGATTGGCATGCCAGGAATGGAATGTTGCTTTTGAGTAGCTAGTGGGCATTCTGTGGGATTCTGTAGTACTGGGTGCTAGTGAGAGCTCTGTGGTGTCCTGGGGCAGTAGGGACAGAGACTGTCAGGATGTGGCTGAGGTGGGACCTCTGACCTGGTGAATAAAAAGGCTTACCTCTGGGTTCTGCCCTCAATGGGAGTTTGGGTGCCAGGGTTTGGTGGGTATGTGGCCTCCAAATTAGTGGTTAGATGTTCTTTGGGTCTCTGTGGTGCTGAGTGCTGGATTACCAGGGGCTGTCTGTGCTGTGGTCCCTGATCTGGCGAATGTGTAAGCACTTGTCTGGATTCTGCATGGAGTGGAAGTTGGAATAGCAGTCAGTGGTTAAACAGTAGTGTGGTCTCATATGTGGTTGGCTGGTATTTCCTGGTGTGCTGCATTTAGTGGCCAGAATCAGGTCGCTGAGGGCTCACTGGTAATGTGGTCTCTGTGTTGGGTGTGGGTGGGGAGTCTGTGGGATTCTGGTACTGCTGGTTGCAGTGTTTAAGCTTTTACAAGTTCTTAATTTCCTTGTAGAGTTTTTTTCTTACATGTTGCTGATTTTCTCGTCTACTTTGTTGATTCTTTTCCCTCTATGTTGCTGACGTTTCTCTCCAGCTTCTGGATTAAATGCTGCTTGTTTTTTTTAAAAATCTTTTGACTTCGTTGATCACTTTTATCAGAAAACTTTTGAAATCTTCATTCCACATTTCACATTTCAGTGTCCCAAATTTAGTACTCGATAAGCTATGATCTTTTGGAGGAATCCTGCTTCCTTTCCTTTTTGTGTATCGTGTGCAATTTTTACATATATTAATTTTAATATCAATTCCAGCTTTATTTGGCATCCTTCTTGTTAATCAGCCCATTCGCAAGGGCACAACCTCTAATACCAGTGATGGAGGAGAAACAAGACTGCTGTATCAACAAGCATCAAGACACGAAAGACGGGAATACACTTAAAATTTATCAAATCCCAAAACTACACCATTAATGGCCACAAAGCAGAAAACAACAAATTAATATAGAATATGCCGTGAAGTTACAAAATGTTTGGGTAAATTGTTAATGAATGAGATAAAGAATGAAGGCAAATAAAGAACAAAAAGAGGTGGATCAATGTTTGATAATGAAAGAAGAAAATCAGTGGAGAATGCAAAGCCCGAGAAAAGAAGAAAAGAAAAGGAAAACCCAGAAAATGATTTTTCAGTATCATTATACAGCTGTATTCACAGTGGGAGAGAAGGTGGTTAAACCTCTGGAATTTGGTCTTCCCTATTCTTTTTCTTTTATTAGATATTTTCTTTATTTACATGTCAAATGTTATCCTCTTTCCTAGTTTCCTCTCTGAAAGTCCCCTGTACCCTTCCACTTCCCCCTGCTCACCAACTCACTCACTCCTACTCTGGCATTCCCCTGTGCTGGGGCATAGAATCTTCACAAGACCAATGGCCTTTCTTACCATTGAGGGCCGACTAGGCCATCCTCTGCTACATATGCAGCTAGAGACACAGTTCTGTGGGGGTACTGGTTACTTCACATTGTTGTTCCNCCTATAGGGTTGCAGACCCCTTCAGCTTCTTGGGTACTTTCTCTAGCTCCTCCATTGGGGACCCTGTGTTCCATCCAATAGCTGGCTGTGAGCATCCACTTCTGTGTTTGCCAGGCACTGGCAGAGCCTCTCAGAAGACAGCTATATCAGTCTCCTGTCAGCAAGATCTTTTTGGCATCTGCCATAGTGTCTGGGTTTGGTGGTTGTTTATGGGATGGATCCCCAGGTGGGGCAGTCTCTGGATGGTCCTTCCTTCAGTCTCTGCTCTGAGTTTTAACTCCTTCCAGGGGTATTTTATTCACCCTTCTAAGAAGGAACAAAGTATCCACACTTCTGTCTTCCTTCTTCTTAAGTTTCACGTGTTTTGCAAATTGTATCTTGGGTATTCTAAGTTTCTGGGCTAATATCCACTTACTAGTGAGTGCATATCATGTGTGTTCTTTTGTGATGTCTTCCTTATTCTTTATATTGCTATTGAGCCTGTACTAGTTAAACATCTGATGCCTTCCTGAGACGTTTTTACTGTAGTAGCTTCCCTTCTTCTGCATGCCAGTAACTCCTGCTGGCTTCACTTACCTCTGCAGATTGTGGGATAGGCAGCTTTTCATAGCCTTGGGTGGCACCCAAACCACCTGGGGGTGGTTAATGTTAGCTGTGGGTTTTCTCTGAAGTGTGTTGGGAGTGTGCTAACCAACTACAGCATTGATGTCTACACAGAAGGAAGACCTGCCTTTGTACTCTCAGGAACTTCTAAGATTAGTAAGGTGGGGGCTTCAGTACTCTCAGGCTCTGGTCTAAAGTGTGCAAAGGCTCCTGACTTCAGGCTTAGAAAGGTCAAGCTTCCGCTAGTCTCATTTGATGAAATTTGCTCTTGGCCACTGAAGGTAGGTTTATACACATCACTGTTTAAGGCAACCAGATGAAGCTTTGTTTCTTCACCTGTTCCTATCTAACCCTACTGTTCTTCACAACTGCCTTCTAAGGCCGTGTGTTCCTTTGAGGCTGTGACAGGTTAAACTCAAGCTACCAGAGTTCTTGTTCCCTGCTGCCATACTATTAGGATATATCAGTTTAACAACAGATTATCTGTCAAGGTGGCACCTAACCATTGCCCTCTGAATCATATAGAGTGGCAAAATTGGATTTTTGTCCTTCTTCTGATGTTCTCCAGAAGGATCACTTTCTCACCGAAATCTGTTAAGTATAATATTTGAGTCTTGCGTGGGCTATGCCATTATCTGAAGGTAGAATTTCCAGTGTCTTTTTGCCAAGCCTGCCTCAGTGAGCTTTTAGAGGCAGCATCTGCTTTCTTCCCCTGCTGGAGAGCTATGTAACTGGAGCTTTGTTCAGTTCAGCAACTTTTTTCTTCTCCATGGTTCTATCACTACCATTATCAATGTCTCTGGCTCTTCCTCTTCCTTTCTCTGTTTGTTCTTTTGTTGAGCCTTCTGTTTGACTGAATCACATGGAAGCAGCTTCGATTCTTCCATGGTACCTAGAACTCTGCTCACATTTTGAATCAGGTAATCTTCTGGTGTTATTTCTGAGTTGTATGGGCTTCTTACATATTTGAATATTGTAACTTACAAAAATTCAATTATTTTCTCCAATTTCATATCTTGCCATTTAATATTACTTATTGATCCCCTTGATGCTGGAATTTTTTTTAACATCCTTGTAGTCCTATGTATTTACTTTTGCTTTTGTTTCCCATGATCTTAGTGTCACATCTAAAATGTAAGAGCAAAGTTTTCTTTAAAGACTTTTAAAATTTCAGGTTATTTTTTCATTTATCTTGAGTCGAACTTTGTATATGATATAAGGATTTATTTATTTATTATTTATTTATTTTTTGGTTTTTCAAGACAGGTTTCTCTGTTCCAGGCAGAGGCTGTCCTGGAACTCAATTTGTAGACCAGGCTATACTTTTGGTTTTTATATCCATTCCCCAGTAGTGTTTACTAAAGTCTATGTTTCCTGATTATATGCTTTCTTGGCTCTCTGGTCTCGTCTATTATTCTTTGTCTATTTTCCTGGAAGCACCATACCACTTATAATTTTATAGCTTACTAGTACAATTTTGTCTAGTAGTGCTTTCTTTCTTTTTTGTTTGTTTTGATACAAGGTCTCACTATGCAGACCAGGACAGCCCCAATCTCTCACTCTTCCTCTGTCACCCTCTCTATAATATGATATATGCATTATGCTATGTTTAGGTATGGCCCCCATAGACTCATATGTTTAAACAAGTCTATGGGGGCCAGGGAGTGGAATGTGATGGTTTGTATATGCTCGACCCAGGAAGTGCCACTATTAGAGGGTGTGGCCCTGTTGAAGTAGGTGTGACCCTGTTGGAATAGGTGTGTAACTGTGGGTGTGGACTTTAAGACCCTGATCCTAACTGCCTGGAAGCCAGTATCCTGCTAGCAGCCTTGAGATGAAGATGTAGAGCTCTCAGCCCCTCCTGTACCATACCTGCCTCGATGCTGCCATGCTCCTGCCTTGATGATAATGGACTGAACCTCTGAAACTGTAAGCCAGCCCCAATTAAATGTTGTCCTTATGAGAGTTGCCTTGGTTATGGTGTCTGTTCACAGCAGTAAAACCCTAGGACAGAAGTTGAGGCCAGGCAATGGTGGCACACACCTTTAATCCCAGCACTTGGGAGGCAGAGGCAGGCAGATTTCTGAGTTTGAGGCCAGTCCGGGCTAAACAGAGAAACCCTGTCTCGGAAAAAAAAAAAAAAGACAGAAGTTGAGTTTAGTGGTCTGTTCTTATAGTCTCAGGTGAGGATATATCAGTTCAGTCCAGTAACTTGAGGTTATCCGGGACAATGTAGCAAAACCCAGACTCCCAAAGGAAAAAATAAATAAAAAAGAAGTGAGGAAAAAAGAAAATTAAAATAAAGAAAAAGAAAAAGAATGTTGGCTGGTTGAGGACCCAGGGTCTACAAACCCTATTTGTTCATAAGCCACTTTTTCTGAGTAAGTTGCTTCTTCACTTCTAACCTTTATCCAGCCCTCAGCCATCTGTCAACTCACAAGCCTAGATCTGCAGCCCTCTGTGTGAGAACCTCCTTTCCTGGAGAAATCACTTCTTCCTTAGCCCTATGCTCACCCCAACCTTTGCAGTCTGTGAACTCAATCTTAATTCTAGACCTGTGGCCATGAGCTCTCCTCTTTTGTGAAGCCATGTTTCCTGGACTAGCTCTAGACTACAGTTTAGGAGCCTCCGTCCCATGATCTGATTAAACAGCCTATCTACCTGCTTTACCTGGCTTAGCTCAGGTTGCATATCTCCTATACTGGCTCAATCTATGGAAGACCGGGTTATTACATCAGAGACATGACCAAAGAAAGAATTCTACATGACCTGGTCAAACAGCAAAAACAAAAACAACACAAATGACTAAAACAATACGTCTCCCATCAAGCTCACTAGTCCTATGGAGGTGGTCTCTAATGAGAACTAACTAGATGAACCCCATGACACAAAATTTAAGAGATCAATCAAAAATTTTATCAAATAACTCAAGGAATTTAAAGAAGTCATGAGCAAACAATTTATTGAACACACAACAGAAATAATAACTGCTTGGGTGATACCAAAGAAAATACAAATACATATTGATACAATGATAATTGAGAACTTGAAAACTGAATTTAAAACAGAGATAGAAATGTTGAAGAGAACACAAGATGAAATGAAAATGGAATTTAAAAACCCAATATTTCAATTAGAAAACTCAGGCAAAGAAAGCCTTACAAGCAGAAAGAATCAAGCAGAATATAGACTATCAAGATTTCAAAAAGGAAAAATAAAGAAAAGAAAGAGAAAACATTTAAAAGGATAGACTAGGAACACACAGGAAATGTGGGACACCATCAATAAATCTTTGAATTATAGACCTAGAAGAGGGAGAATCCAAGACAATGGCATGGGATCTTTAACAGGGCTCTAGAAGAAAGTGCCCCAAACCATATGCACACAAGATGCACGCAGAACCCCAACTAGACAGACCAAAAAAGAAGAGACCCCCATGCTGTATCACAGTCACAATTCTAAATATACAGAATAAAAGAAAAATATTGGAAGGTGTAAGGAAAAACAAGTTAAGGCCTGATCCGTCATCTCTGTGCTAGGTCTTTATTTAATGTTCTTTAGAAACAAGCAAAACATCCAAATATATTGTTTCTCTTTTGGATTCTATTTTCTAGTAGGGAAAACATTCTATAAACAATCAACATAAAAAGGAACTGAAGCATATAATACATTTCTAAATAAAAGTTCTAAGGGAAAAATAGAACAGAACAAAGAGGATTAGATTAGCATGGGGGCACATACTTGAGTAAATACTTCACAACAGGGGAATTGGTTATGCAACTATATTATACAGCGTATTCTTAGTCGGCCTGCTTGTGCACACCTTTAATCCCAGCACTCAGAAGGTAGAGGCAGGTGCAGCTTTGTGAGTTTGAGGCCAGCCTGAGCAAGTTCCAAGACAGAGCTACACAGAGAATCCCTGTCTTGAAAATAACAGCAACAACAAAAGGGAATATTCTTGGTACTGGAAGCAGTGGAGGAAACACCTAAGGTGAAAGCGTGATGAGTGTATTTAAATGTCTATAAGAAGCCAGTATGACTGCAGGCATGAAGCCAGGCATGTGTTAATGGATCACTTTTTAATTTATGAACCAATATAAGAACTCTGTGTCTGTCTCTGTCTCTGTCTGTCTCTGTCTCTGTGTCTCTGTCTGTGTCTCTGTGTGTCTGTGTCTCTGTGTGTCTGTCTCTGTGTGTCTGTCTCTGTCTGTCTCTGTCTCTGTGTGTCTCTGTCTCTGTCTCTGTCTGTGTCTGTCTCTGTGTGTCTGTCTCTGTGTGTCTGTCTCTGTCTGTCTCTGTCTCTGTCTGTCTCTGTCTCTGTCTCTGTCTCTGTGTGTCTGTCTCTGTCTCTGTGTGTCTGTCTCTGTCTCTGTCTCTGTCTGTCTCTGTCTGTCTCTGTCTCTGTCTGTCTCTGTCTCTGTCTGTCTCTGTCTGTCTCTGTCTGTCTCTGTCTCTGTCTCTGTCTCTGTGTGTCTGTCTCTGTCTCTGTGTGTCTGTCTCTGTCTCTGTGTGTCTGTCTCTGTCTCTGTCTCTGTCTGTCTCTGTCTCTGTCTCTGTCTCTCTCTGTCTCTGTCTCTGTCTGTCTCTGTCTCTGTCTCTGTGTGTCTGTCTCTGTGTGTCTGTCTCTGTCTCTGTCTCTCTGTGTCTGTCTCTGTCTCTGTGTGTCTGTCTCTGTCTCTGTGTCTGTCTCTGTCTCTGTGTCTGTCTCTGTCTCTGTCTCTGTGTGTCTGTCTCTGTCTCTGTCTCTGTGTGTCTGTCTCTGTCTCTGTCTCTGTGTGTCTGTCTCTGTCTCTGTCTCTCTGTCTCTGTCTCTGTCTCTGTCTCTCTCTCTCTCTCACACACACACACACACACACACACACATACACACTGAGAGTCTAGTAGTTGAGAGCACAGTCCACAGGGTTTGGTGCCACAATAATCTCAAGCTGGTGCTCAAAACTAATATTGTCATAAACTATGTTACATTATATGACAAAACAGAAGACATCGCAATATATTCATATATATATTAGAAAGAATAAGAATATATGTGAAGAATATATATATATATATATATATATATATATATATATATATGCAGAGAATTTAACTTACTTTGAAATAGTAACAACAACTGAATCACTCAGAGAGGTGGAGAAGCTGGAAGTTCCTTGATCCTTGGGACTTGGTGTTTCAATAATCAGAGCAGTGTTGCAGTGGCTGTCTCACACCCGTGAGACGGAGAATGAACACAGTCTGCCGGGCTGGGTATCACAGGAATCCCAAGTGGGTGTAGGAAACTAATATCACAGAAGAAAACACAAATATCTATTTAATATTCTTAACAAGCATATTCTTAAATAGGACCAAAGCATTGTCAATTACAATCCTTGGTTCTATAACTAGTAACAGGGCCTTAGCTGGTATTTACAACTACCCCCTTCTACCCATTCTGTATTTCCTCCGTCCTCATCCAGCGCTGGTTCTTTACTTGGATGGGTGACCTATGCCCTCATTCCTGAAGGGAATTCATCATTTTGCTTGGATGGGCTGTTATAAACGTTAAACACAGGACACAGTAATACCAATATGTGCCCTATGCTGGTTAGTTTTTGTCACCTTGACAGGAACTAGAGTAACCTGGGAAGAGGGAGCCTTGACTATGAAATTGATTCCATCAAATTGACCTGTAGGGATATCTGTGGGGCATTCTCTTGGTTATTGATTGATACATGACAGCCCAGCCCATTGTGAGCTATACCACCACTGGACAGTTGGTCCTGGGTTATATAACAAAGCAAGTAGAGTGAGCCATAGAAGCAAGCCAATAAGCAGTATTTCTCTGCAGTCTTGGCTTTAGTTGATGCCTTCAATTCTTGACTTGACTCCCTTTTTTGATGGACTGTAACTTGTAAGCCAAATAAACTTTTTCTTATCCCAAGTTGGTTTTAGAACATACTGGAAGGGAACTCCTGCATTTCAGAAATATTCTTCCCTGCTTCTATTGTGGAGAAGTAGTCTAATTTCTCTCTCTAGTAGTCTGGATCAATTTCACATGCTACCAGCATGACTCTTTTGCTATTCAGCTGACTTCAAAATCTAAAGTGGCCAGAAGGAAGTCCTAACTTCTAGTTTGATGGAAGGTTTATTGTGTCTTCTGGCAGAAGCATCCTTCCCTCTAGAAACAAAACTTGTAGAATACAAGGTCACTGGAACAGGAAGCAAACATGTCCCAAGTGTGTCACTAGGGATGATGGATAGTGAGTGCTACCATTCTCATTTCCACACCCTGATCCCTGAATCTGGGAATCTAATTATTGGAGAAACACAAATTGGACACTGATTTAAAGCTTGTCCAACTTTCGGGAGAACCCTGCCCTGCCCTCCAGGGTATTTCCATCCTTTTCATTTTTGGTTGTGATTCTGAGTTGTTCTTTAAAAAGGCCATTTCACCACCCTATCAAGCCAGCTGCTTCAGGTAAGACCAGTAAATCCCATGATAATGAGCCCACTGCTACATTTCTTTAGTGGGGAAACAGGTTCCCCGGTCAGAAGTAATTCTGTATACAGTGCTATGACACGATCTCTCTGGATGTGGTACAAATTGATTGTCTGGGACAAGGTGGAAATGTTGATACAAACAAGAGATTAATTATAATGGTTTACCTGAACAATGATAATGTTTGTTTGTTTGTTTGTTTGTTTTTGTCATTTTATTTGTTTACATTTCAAATGATATCCACCTTCCAGGTTAACCCTCCACAAACTCCCCATCTCATCCCCCCTCTTCCCCTCCCCTTCGCTTCTATGAGGACGCTCCTCCACCCACTCACCCACTCCTGCCTGACCGCTCTAGCATCCTCCTAGGCTGCAGCATCAAACCTCCCTCCCCTCCCAATGATGTCAGATAAGGCTATCCTCTGCTACATATGCAGCTGGAGCCATGGATCCCTCCACGTATACTCTTTGGTTGGTGGTTTAGTCCCTGGGAGATCTGGGTGGTCCAGTTAGTTGATTTTGTTCTTCCTCTGGGCTTGCAATCCCCTTCAGCTCCTTCAGTCCTTTCCCTAGCTCTTCCATTGGGGTCCCCTGGCTCAGTCAGATGGTTGGCTGTGAGTATCTGCATCTGCATTGGTCAGGTGCTGGCAGAACCTCTCAGGGAACAGCCATACCAGGATCCTGTCAGTAAGTGCTTCTTGGCACTAGCTATAGTATCTGGGTTTGGTGTTTGCAGATGGGATGGATCCCCAGGTGGAGCAGTCTCTGGATGGCCTTTCCTTCAGTCTCTGTTCCATTTTTGTCTCTATTTTTCCTTTGGACAAGAACAACTCTGGGTTAACAATGTTGAGATGTGTGGGTGGCCCCATCCTTCAACTGGGGGCTGTGCTTATCTACTGGAGGTGGTCTCTACAGGTTCTCTCTCCCCTTTGTGGTATATTTTGACAACGATAGTGTTTATAACCAGAGATATAATTATAACACTGGTAAGAAGTGGCCACATTTTAAATATATTTCAAACATAAAGCATAAATTACTTACCTGACAGATTAGTTATATGTAGACTGTGAAAGAAAGGAATCAAAGGGAAATAAATAAAGCAAAATATTAAAAAGGACAATAGTCATTATGTTGCCAAGATACGGAAGCCTGATTTATTTTGTTCTTCATAGCTTATGTGCTTTCCAATTTCCTAGGCAAGCTATATTTCTTCTATAATTAAAAGAAAGTGAAGGCATTTTAGAAAAGAAGCTTATTAATTCATCTACTTTTCAAATCTAAGCAAAATGTAAGTACATAATTCTACAGAGAAATACCTAGAGGGCTTTTGTATGTTCATATAAGCACATATTAACAATTGATTATTAAGAAATTGCTCTTAGAAAATTACCAGAGATTTGCTGTAATATTTAGAACAAATATATTTACTTTTTATATAGAATATAAAAACTAGAAAATATTTAAACATTAAAATGTGGGATTTCTTTTTCTTTTCTATTATTTAAAACAATTATATAGCCAGGTGTGGTGGTGCATGCCTTTAATCCCAGCATTTGGAAGGCAGAGGCAGGCGAATTTCTGAGTTCGAGGCCAGCCTGGTCTACAGAGTGAGTTCTGGGACAGCCAGGGCTATAAAGAGAAACCCTGTCTCAAAACAAACAAACAAACAAAAAAACCAATTATATATTATGTTATATTATATTATATTATATTATATATATTTTTGGTTTTTGAGTCAGGTTTTCCCTGACTGTCCTAGAACTCACTCTGTAGACCAGGCTGGCAAGATCCCCCTGCTTCTGCTTCCTGAGTTCTGAGATTAAAGTCATATGCCGCCACTGCCCAACTGAGTTTAAATATATTTTGGTCATATTCTTTCCTCCACCCAACTCCCTTCAGATTCTCTTCCCATCCTTACCCACCCAACTTTTAAGTTCTTTTTAACGAGCCCCCCCCAATACAAACACCCAAACCAAAACCCAGTATGACATCTCCCACAAAACCAAGAAAACAAAACACCCCCCCCCAAACAATAACAGCAGCAGCTGCAACAACAACAAAAACACCATCAAACTGTAACCACATAAAACACACACATAAAAAGACTGTGGAATCCATTATATATTGCTCAACTTCTCCCAAACGTTTGGCCTGCCCTGGAGTTGTTAATACACCCTGTGTTACTCCATTGGTGATTTTCCCTCTCCCAGCAGGTATAAGTGACAGTTCAGTTGTTTACCATGGTGGCTAGGTGTTCATTCATTCATTCATTCATTCATTCATTCATTCTAACACTATTTTAAAATTAATATGATAAAATAAACCACAAGCTATCACATTGAAGTTGGATATGTCAAACCAACAGAAGAACAAGAGCCCAAGAGAAGGCACAAAGACCAGAGGCCTAGTCCTTTGCACACTCAGGAATCCCATGAAAACACTAAATTGGAAGCCATAATCTCTATGCAGAGAACTTGATGCAGACCCTCGCAGGCCCTGTGCATGCTGCCTCAGCCTTTGTAAGTTCCTATGATGTCTGCTCGTGTTGATCAGAGAGAGGGTCATCCCCACTGGCTCTTATACCCTTTCTGCCACCTCTTCCACAGGGTTCCTTAAGCCCTAGGGATTTAATGGAAATATTCCATTTAGGACTGAGTGTTTCAAGGTCTCTCATTCACTCTCTGCATCTTGTCTGGCTGGGGGTCTCTGTGTTTGTTCCCATGTGCTGCAGGAGGAAGCATCTCTGATGATGGCTGAACAGGGGACTGATCTAGGAGTACAGCAGAACGTCATAAAGAGCCAGTTTATCATGACTTTCCCTCTTTTATCCCAGTAGTGTTCAGTTTTACCCTAGGTTCCTGAGCTATCCAGTCTCGGGTACTTGGTCACCTAAGCAGTGTTGGGTATGGGTTTTATCTTGTGGAGTGGGCCTTAACTCAAATCAGATATTGGTTCGTTACTTCCACAAGTTACTTTATTTTATTTTTGCCACCATTGTCCTAGCACATCGTGCAGGCAGAACACCACTGCAGATCAAAGGGTTTGTGGCTGGCTTGGTGTTCATGTTTCTCTTTTGATAGAGTATCTTCATGTGACAAATATGCCAGAATGTAGCAGTACTGTCTCTATACACGCACCAGCTTGACTTCTCCATTTTCATGGAGTTGTGTAGATGTTGTTCAACATTTGGGCCTCGCTGTTGGTTGGTGGAGAGCAATGTGTGGTCCTGACAACAGCCTGCCTTGTTTGAGGATTTCCATGAGGGTCCCTTTGATCAACAACTAAACTAGATGTAACTGAATCATGGTACTAGAAGCTTTGTTTGTTGACAAAAGATGGCCCACTGGGGCCCTGTCTTCCCCATTATTTGGCAAATTCACTGAGATCACTTTCAGATGTGTATACATTTCAGGAAGTTTCTACTGTGTTGTTAGGTTTCCATCCTTCCTCTCAATGGCCCTTAGTTTTAGCTGTCTCTCTCCAGATTCCTCCCAGGACTCCTTATCTCCTTCCCACTTGGTCCTCCTATTCAAATCCATCCATATCTATCTATTCTATTTCCCTTTCCTAACACGATCTCTCTCCCCCAAATCCCTTACTCTATACCTAATCTCCATGATTCTAAAGACTGTAGTTTGCTTATCATTGACTTAACAGCTACTATCCACATGTAAGTCAATATATACCATATTTGTCTGGGTCTGTGATACCTTACTCAGGATTACTTTTCCCCCTAGATCCATCCGTTGTGTAAATACATCACATTTTCTTTATTCATCCTTCTGTTGAGGGACATCTAGGTTGTTTCCAGTTACTGGCCATTATGAATAGAGCAGCAATGAACATGGCTGTGCCAGTGTCCTTGTGGTAGAATGGACCGTTCTTTGGATCTACATCCAGAGTGGTATAGCTGGATCTTGAGGTAGGTTGATTCCCAACTTTCTGAGGAATTGCTACACTCATTTCCATAGTGGCTGGACAATTTTGCATCCCCACCAGCAATGGAAAAATGCTCCCCTTACTTCCACATACTTGACAGTATGAGCTGTGACATTCTGACAGATGTAAGATGAAATGTGAAAGTAGTTTTGATTTGCATTTTTCTTGATTACTAAAGATGTTGGACATTTCTGTACGTGTTACTCAGCCATTTGAGCTTCTTCTATTGAGAATTCTCTCTTTAGATTATACCCCATTTTTTAATTAGATCGTTTTTAAATTTTATTTGTTTATTTATTATATTAGTATATATTTATTATATTATTTATCTATCTATTTATTTATTTTATTAGATTGTTTTTTCTTGAATTCTTTATATATTTTTGGATATTAGTCCTCTGTCGATGTGGAGTAGGTGAAAATATTTTCCCATTCTCCAGGCTGCTGTTTGGTCGTATTGACGATGTCCTTTGCCTTACAGAAGCCTTTCAAGTTTATGAGGTTCCTTGTGTTAATTGTCAATCTTAGTCCTTGTGCTACTGGTGTTCTGTTCAGGATGTCTTTTTCTGTGTCAAAGAATTCAAGGCTATTCTGAAAATGTGGAATTTCTTAATCATGTTATGTAAAATGTGAACCCACATGTAAAACACTGTTTTACTGTTATAAAAATGTATTTCCTTTTTGAGGCAGGGTCACTCTATGCACTCCTGGCTGTCCTGGAACTCTGTAGACCAGATTAGCCTTGAACTCACAGAGATCTGCTTGCCTCTACCTTCCGGATGCTGCAATTAGAAAGCAGGTGTCACCACGCCTGACAAAATTATATTTTCTAACAACATGCATAATATTTAAAGTGAGGGAAGAGCTGGATGTGATGGCGCACTCCTTTAATCCCAGCACTCGGGAGACAGAAGCAGGCAGATTTCTGAGTTCGAGGCCAGCCTGGTCTACAGAGAGAGTTCTTGGACAGCCAGGGCTACACAGAGAAACCCTGTCTTGAGAAACCAGAAAAAAAAGTGAGGGAAAATTTTTAGTTAAGGCACAAAATGAAGCATGCTTAAAGGTAAGCCAAGGGATTGTATTATTGTATGTAGGAAACCTGGGGGCAGTCTGTCTTCTTAAAGTAGCAAGTCTGTCATATAGCAAAATTAAGACTATTGATATTAAACCTAAGGAGCAACCCTGCTAACGCTGTTAGAATGGAATATTGACAGAAATAGAAATTGTCTTCACAGAATCTGTGGCGGGCATTTTACTCTCCTGTCCTATTGTAGAGATAAAATGCTCTCACAACAACGACTTAAGAGAGAAAAGATTTAATTTTGTCCCCAGTTGATGGGTACAGTCCATCACAGCAGGGAAGGTACAGTGGTGGGAACGTGAAGTATCTGTTCACATCACATCCATAATTAGGAACAGAGAATGACTGCATGCCCGGTACTGTTGACCTTACTTTGTCCATTTTAGATAGTCCTGGATCCACACTGGACCATTCTTTCTATCTCAATTAATGCAATTAAGATAATCTCCACATTCTTGCCCAGAGGCCCCTATCCCAGGTGATTATGGATTCTGTCAAGCTGACAAATAACAGTGATCATTATTGGGTCCAGACAGCAGAACGACGTGTCACATTTTCTGAAGCAGTCGTCCTCTAAGAGTCTGTTGATCTGCCTGTTGAGGAGCAGAATGAGATGTGAAACTAGAAATTTCCTAAACTAGTCGTGTGCATAGAGAATCCAACCTCTAGAATTCAAGTCACCACAATGAGCAGCCAGTTAAACGCTGAGGCCTCCGACTTCTCCATGGCTAGTGCTCTCTATCAGGTTAAAAGATGTACACGAATCAGCCCAGCTACCAAAATGAGCTTATGTGAAAGCACCGGCTACTGTTCTATGAGTTTGGTCGTCAGGGTGAGCCTGCTGAAGCTGAGCCTGTGCTGAGTGCTAGAACCTTGAACCAAGGGTATTAGCAGGACAGAGAAGCTCATTTAAGAAGCCGGCTGCTTTTTAAAAATACCTCCCTGAGAGCTTTTAATCAAACCAAACAAATTCCACACTAAATATCTGTTCTGTTTCTTATCAGCTCTAGGTTTGAGATAAGGAAAGCTAAAGAAAGAAAGAAAGAAAGAAAGAAAGAAAGAAAGAAAGAAAGAAAGAAAGAAGGAAGGAAGGAAGGAAGGAAGGAAGAAAAATGTATTAATGAGGACAGGTACCTCTGACCACTAACTGAATGAATACCCCACTCACAAATTGCTCATATCATCTCTGCTTTTGTATGAATCCAGCCATAGACTCATTTTGTGTACGTTGGAGGAAGAAGGGGAGAGGGGAAGGGTGCAGCTTGTATATTACAGGATAATCTATATTGGGGTTTGTTGCTCTCTCAGAGAAGCCCTAAAAGGTAGATATCAGCACTCTCATTTTATACATTAAGAACCTGAGGCACAAATACACTTTATGAACCCAAAAGGCCACTGAGCCAGTGTACAGAAATAATTAAAATGTAAGACTGGGTCTTTCTGACTGCTATTTCCATGTTTTACTAACGCTGGTCTGGGGGCTAAGACACCCACACCATTCTACTAAAGCCTCCCTTACCCTCAGGCTCAAGGAAATGAGACCTATGCTTTAGGAGGACTAAGCTCATGCTCGAAGATGTATGTGGGCCTATCTAGATGTGAGACACTCCCTTCAGAATCCACTCTGCTCCCACTGGCAGGTATCTGTCCTAGGAGTAAGACCGTCATGCTGCCTCTTAGGACTTCTGGGTGCTTCCCAAAACTGCCAGAATCCTCAGGTGGTTAAGTCTGCCACGGCCCTCTCTGACTCAGAGTAATTATTTATCTATGCTTCCTTCATCTCCTGTGCCTGAGGCAGCCACAGAAAAGAAAGAGCTGGCTGGCCTTCAAAGTCCCAGGGACACAATGCCTGGCTTCTCTGTCAATGGCGCTGTGCTCCTCTTCGAGTCTCTCTGAGCCTGGTTTACTCACTAGTACACAAAACAGGAATCCCGGAAAGAGGGTCGTGCCCAAGGACACACAGCCAGCTGTGCTTCCAGGACAGCTGGGGAAACCAACGCAGAAAGATGGCATACAGATGCGCAATGACTCAATCCAAACCCATCCGCTTCCCAAGTCCCAGGCAGACCTTAGCGCGGTTCCCATTTATTGTGGCGTCAGCTCCTGCGAGGAGCCTGCATATGAAAGAAAGCTAATGCTAGGAAGGACTGCAGCATTTTGTCCCCAAGGGCCAACATCAATTCTGCCAGGCTGGATGACTTCCCTCATCTGTTGCATAGCAACCTCCCCTGTCAGCTGCCTGTTTTTCCTCAGCACTTCCTCTGTAAAGTGTCTGCAGTGGGACGTGATCAGACTCAGGAAAGGAGGTCTGAGGTGCCATTTTATATTTTATCTGCTTCCGCGTCTCTATCTTCCCTCATGATCCAGCCTGTGCCTTATGGACTCGCACCCTGCTGCCCCTCCCTTCTCCAGGTTCTCCCTTCTCTCAGTTCTCTGCAAATCAACATCTTAAAATGTCCTCTGGTAATTTATTCTTCCAACAAACATCGTGTATTCTTCCAGTTGATTGTTTTTCACCTCAGTAAACACTACTAATATGTATTCTGATTCTCAAGTCACAAACCTCTGAGTCATCTCTCTCTGCCCCCTCTCTGTCCTTTCCTAGTGTTTGAAAGGCCACATCCTGAACACGCTACCTCGTTCTGTCCTAATAGCTTTTTCCATCATGCCTGCTTCATTTACAATTGGTTCTCTCCTAGTGTACTGACTGCGTGGCCTCCCTGCTTCAGCTCTTTCCCCTGCTTCCAATAAGCTCTCAATTGTCCCTAAACTAATTGGAAAGTACATATCAAATCAACCCACCTCTATGACTTGTCTCTCCCGTTTCTTTGAATTACAACCAGAATCAAAGTCATGGCCTTAACCCTGGTCAGTACAACTTGTACAGAACCTTGACCCCCAGTTTCTTCATTTCCTCCTCTTGCTGTTACTTTATTCAAATGTCGTGAATGTTAATATTGAAATGACTCACCCTCAGCATCTCTGTGAAAAGAGCGATATTCTTGTTGGCCTTTAACATGGATTTATAAATGAAATCTGTATGCCTGCTTCTAAAAATATAAATCCAAGGATATAGTTGCAAATAACCTAGCACAATGATGTCAATCCGAACACAAGGCCTCGTCCTAGCATCCTTTCATCTCACTCAAAATTCTGGAAACCAGAATATTCAATACCTGCTTTGATCTGACTCCTCACTACTAATATTTCCATCCTTAGACAATGGCATCAGTTTCCCTTTTCCAGCGACTTTAAACTTCGTTCCTTTCCCTTTACAGCCCCTGTATTATGATTAATTTTGTCTGTATTGTGATTTTTCTTATTATTCTTCACGTCCTCATAGAAGTGAAGTTAGTGGCATTTGACCAGAGTGATCTTCCTTGACCATATTGACTTGATTAAACTGAGACCTTTTCTCGGCTACAGTGACCACACTTCTCAGTTTTCCTATATCGCACTGCTTTACCAAGTCAGTAGTAAAACTGCAAGGTTAGCACCTTCATTTCTCTCAATTGTGACAAGTCTCATAGAGGGCCTTGTGCTCCCAAAAGCAGTAGACAATAGCAGACAATAGGAGGAGACAGAATGGCAGGGGATGGGAAGAAAATACAAGAGTTGGAAAAATGAAAGGATCCAGGCAGAGAAGGTAAATCGAGGGTAAAGCTGGAGAAACTGAGGTAGTCAGCTGTATATAGTGAAAGAGAAATGGGAAGTAGCTTAGTTACTTTTCTATTGCTGTGCTAAAACACCATGACCAAGGCAAGGTATAGAAGAAAGGATTTATTTAGAGTTGCTATGCCAGAAGATTTGGCTATGGTTGGGAACTGGGGTAGCAGGCAGGTACAATGGCTGGAACTACTGAGAGCTCGTATCTCAAACATCAGGCAGGAAGCTGAGAGGGTGCATTGGGGATGACATGAGGCTTTGAAACCTCAAAGTCCACTCGAGGGACAGACTTTCCCCACCAAGGTCACACCATCCATACCTCCCATCAGCTCTATCAATAGGGAGTAGAGGATTCAAATTCCCAAACTACGGGTGATGTGTCACTCAAACTACCACAGCAAGGCTGAGGAACAAGCATAACAATAGCATAATGAATAAAAGTTGAGTATGCCATATCTTTTTAAAAAATATTTATTATTCCCCATTTATTGATTGACTGATTGATTTATCACAGTCCCCCTTCCTCTCAGTCCTCCCCTCACACAACCCCTCCCCCACCTTACCTTACCTCTTTCTCTGAAAAGGGAGAGCCTTCCCTGGGTATCCCTCCACCCTGGCACATCAAGTCACTGCAGGGCTAGGCATCCTCTCCCCACTGAGGCCAGATAAGGCAACCCAGTTAGAGGAATGAGATCCACAGAGAGGCAACCGACTCAGGCTGCAGTTGCTCAAGAACCTGCGTGAAGATCAAGCTGCACATGTGTTACATATGTGACAAAGGCCTAGGTCCAGCCCGTGTATGCTCTTTGATTGGTGGTTCAGTCTCTGGGAGCTCCCAAAGGTCCAGGTTAGTTGACTCTGTTGGTCTTTCTGTGGAGTTCCTGTCCCCTCTGAGTCCCTTAAGCCTTCCCACAACTCTTCCACAAGACTCCCTGTGTTCCATCTAATGTTCAGCTCTGGGTCTCTGCACCTGTTTCAGTCAGATGCTGGGGGAGTCTCTCAGAGAAGAGTCATGATAGATTCCTGACTGTAAGTATAGGAGAATGTCATTAGTAGTGTCAGGGATTGGTGCTTGCCCATGAGATGGGTCTCAAGTCGAGGCAGTCATTAGTTGGCCAGTCCCTCAGCCTCTGCTCAGTCTTTGTCCCTAAACTTCTTGTAGGCAGGACAAATTTTGAGTCAAAGGTTTTGTGGTTGGGTTGGTGTGGGAGTACTGCCTGACTACAGGAAGTGGCCACTTCAGGATCCATATCCCCCACTGCTAGGAGTATCAGCTAGAGTCACCTTCATAGACTTCCTGGAGCCTGCCCTGTCCCAGGTCTCTGGCACATCCCAGAGATGCCCCCACATCTGCTTGTCACCAATTTCCATTCACTCTCCTGCCCCCCTCTCTCCATCTCTCCCTACAGGTACCTGATCACCCACCCCACATTCCCCTCTCTCACCCAGTTTCCTCGCTCTATCTGTCTCTGATATCTATTTTATTTCCCCTTCTGAGTGAGATTCAAGCATCCTCCCTTGGGCTTTCCTTCTTATTTTAGCGTCTTTAGGTCTGTGGATTGTAGTGTGGTTATCTTGTACTTTATGACTAATATCTACTTATAAGTGAGTACATACCATGCTTGTCCTTTGTGGTCTGGGTTACCTCACTCAGGATGATATTTTCTAGTTCTATCCATTTGCCTGCAAATTTCATGATGTCCTTGTTTTTAATAGTCGAGTAGTATTCTATCGTGTAAATGAATCACATTTTCTTTATCCATTTTTTCAGTTAAGGGACATCTGGGTGATTTCCAGTTTTTGAAGGATGCCACATTCTAACTGCAATGATTCTATTAAGGATTTACAATTCATTGGAATGCAACAGAAATAAGGCACCATCCAAGATCTTAAGGGAAAACCACACCCATGAGTTGGCAAAGAATGGTTCTCAATTGATGTGAATATATTAAGAGGAGAAGATAATATTTATTTATTTATTTATTTATTTATTTATTTATTTATTTATTTACATTTTTGAGACAGGGTCTCATTATATAGCTCTGTCTCTTCTGAAACTCTCTATGTAGATCAGGCTGTCCTCTAACTCACAGAGAGATCCTCCTGCCTCTGCCTCCTGGGTGCTGGGATTCAAGGTGCACGCCATCAACACCTTGTAGAGGTGGAGATAATTCTTAGAAGAACAGAGATGGGCTATTAAGGGAATTTGGTCAGGATACAAAAAGTTTTGTTATGTTTTCTCTTTCTCATAATTTTATTTATTTTTTCAATAGATCATGTTTTTATCATATTTTTCTTCTCTCTAATCTCCCAGCTCTTCCCCACCTCCCTATCTATCCAACTTCATGTTCTCCTTCTTTCTTAAAAAAACATAAAAATCAAAACAAACAACAAACTTTAAAAAGAGCAAAAACCAGTAAGAAAAAAATACTAAAACAAAACAAAACAAAAAGTGTGAAAACACACACACACACACACACACACACACACACACACACACACCCTCCTCACTGTGTCTCTTTTATATTGGCCAATCACTCCTGGGCCATGAGACCTACCCTGGAGTGTGGTTGATATACCCAGTAACACTCCACTGGGAGAAAGCAATTTCTCTTTCCCAGCAGGTATCAATTGCAAATAGCTTTTTGATTATGGGCCGGACTTTGTGTTCATTCCTGCTTCTCAATGCTGGGCTTTTGTCTGGTTTGAACAGCTGCATTTTTCATAGTCTCTGTGAGTTCATAAGAACACAGAACGTTTTTTAAAAGTCACAGTTTATTTTTTTTTTCTGTAGGTAGGTAGTTATTGAAGGATATTTTTACATTTTATTAGTACATATCACTATAGCCAATTATTTATTATGTCCAATAATATGTCATATTAAAACCCATCATGCTCTAGTGTTATTTACACAGACTGATAAGAAACTTTAAAGCTAAATTTTGTTTTGTTTTGTTTTGTTTTCTGAGATAGGGTTTCTCTGTGTAGCTCTGGCTGTCCTGGAACTCACTCTGTAGACCAGGCTGTTCTCAAACTCAGAAATCCGCCTGCCTCTGCTTCCCAAGTGCTGGGATTAAAGATTTTAGTATTCAAGTAAATTAAAATGGAAACGTGCCTCCCATCCTGAATTCATTTTACTACATCAACTTTAGCTGTGCTGAGAGTTTTCCATTCCATTTTCTAAGTGTAGATGAAAGCATACTTACTTTATGACCATTCCAATAGGGCTCAATTTGAATGATGGCTTGATCTTAGGAGTGGGTTATTCGGGGTTGGAAGAGGGATTCAACTTTACTAGAGTCTGCAGGGACGGAGAATTTTTCCAGTGGCACATAAACTTTTATATAACAAATAGCAGAAGAATGATTACTGAGACTATAAAGTAGACTGCCTGCTTATATAAAACTGATCACCAAAGATAAATTTAATAATCTTATTTGATTATGTTTACAAGGTATATGAACCTTCAAGATTGTGATTTTGGAGGGAGCAAGAGAAAACGATAGTATCTGTCTTAGTTAGGGTTTTACTGCTGTGAACAGACACCATGACCAAGGCAACTCTTATAAAACAATATTTAATTGGGGCTAGCTTACATGTTCAGAGGTTCAGTCTGTTATCATCAAGGCAGGAGCATGGCAAAACCCAGGCAGGCATAGTACAGGAGGAGCTGAGAGTTCTACACCTTCACCTGAAAGCTTCTATCAGAATACTGGCTTCCAGGCAGCTAGAATGAGGGTCTTAAAGCCCACATCCACAGTGACACACCTACTCCAACTACTTCTAATAGTGCCACTCCCTGGGCAGAGCATATATAAACCATCACAGTACAGTTATAGGATTTCAATTAGATAACTTATTCAAAGATGAAAGTCTTTTTTTTCAAAAGGTAGTCCTTATTTTGATGAAACTGTAAAAATATGAAGTGTATGAAATAACACTGTGTGCGGGAAGAGCCAGTAATTTGGTATGTGATTAATAATTATGAAAGATGGGCTGCAGTAACCAATTATAACTTCCAGACAACTCAGAAATGGTAGAAATCAACAGTTATTTCCTAGCATGAACTCAGCAGTTTAGATGCTTGTCAAGGTCAAAATTTTAAGAGATGAATGAGTACAATGTACTCACTGAAAGAACAGGGTTTCAAGATTCAAAGTTCCAAGAAACACAAAAGGAAAAGCATAGTGCCAGACAGTGGTGGCACATGCCTTTAATCCCAGCACTTGGGAGGCAGAGGCAGGCAGATCTCCGAGTTCGAGGCCAGCCTGGTCTACAGAGTGAGTTCCAGGACAGCCAGGGCTACACAGAGAAACCCTGTCTCAAAAAACACAACAAAACAAAAAACAAAAAAAACAAAAAACAAACAAAACAAAAAACAAAAAAAGAGGAAAAAGCATAGAATTGGTTGGAAACCTGCAAGAAATCAGAAGGTCTTTTTTAATTCTTGCACCTTTTTGTGCCATTATGAACAAGACATAGGAATAATGGATCACTTCAAAAAAGCACAGAATGGACAAAGAGGTCAGAATTCCTAGTGAATGAATATGCAAGAAGTGCAAAAAAGAATAGGAAGGAAAGATGATTCTGTATATAGTTGAAACAATTAAGAAAAAGAGAGACATGTTATGTTGGCACACAGAGTCCACTATTCGTGCCTTCAAACATTCAATATTAATTTTGGATAGAGGTTTGTCAATACCCCAGGCTATATGCATCTGAACTTGCAATAAGAGAGGTGTCAATATTTGTAGCATTAGTATTGATGCCACAGTGTTGGGTTAACATTTGTCTAGAGGTCACAAAAATGCCTCCTTCCTGCACTACACAGTTCTGTCACTCTGATTTCTTTAAGAATTTTACATAAAGGAGACACATACACAAGAAACACATTGATCATTTTTATCAGCCAATTTTAAGTACTCCTCAATATAGGGCCCTCAGTTCTAGCTGAGTTGAAGCATAGGGTGAGGCACAAGAATGAGTCAAGAAGCTCTGATTTAGGACATAATCTCAAATCCCCAGTGAGAAGAAAGAAAAAAGACATATGCCAAAGCCTTGGCTTAATAGTTAGCACTTTATTATATAATTTTTATATTCCTTGTATCACCATTGTCATTATTCAAAACATGGTTATTAATGGTTATATTTGCAAAGGAGATGAAATCTCCAACTTGTAAAGATATCTGCACTCCTACATTCCTTGTACTATTCTCATTACCCAAACCAGTTATTTCATCTAAGTAACTGACAACAGACAAATGCATAAAGAAATGCATATAAACACTTAACATCACTAATACATATGTAAAATGTATGTCTCAACAAAATTGGAACAATTCACATCACCCAAAGTGTGTTGTCTTGCCATAAAAAATTAGTAACAGAAAGTCAAATGGAAATACACCTATGCTTGAAAATTAAACAGCAAAATTCTTACAGTTTGTGAATCTAAGAAGACAGCTTAAATGAAGTCAAAGTTTTTAATGGGTGTATGACACAAAACAGCAATGAATGAAATGTTCATAGAAATAAATTCTTAAGTTAAAAAGGAAAGACCTAAGCTTCTATCTTATTAAGAAAGTAAAAATAGATCAAAATATAAAACAAATAGAAAGAAAAAACAAAGGTAAGAAAACAATAATATTGAAAACAAGAAGTGGCTACAACTCCAGAGGAAGCCCCCTGCTCCACCACAGGACATACCAGCACTCAGAACTCCTGGTAGGCTTCATATCTACTCTCTCAGTGCTTGTCTAGGCCACCCCCAACTAACCCTCCCCTCCTTGCCCCCATATCCTGGTTCCCCAACTCCATCAGAGGTACCCTCCTGAACCAGAGGCCATACCATCCTCCAGAACTACAGGTAGTCCATTAGT
>NC_034613.1:81308440-81314392 GCF_900095145.1 Mus pahari
TTAGAATTTAGGGCTCTACATTCCCACTTAGTGCCCACCCAGCCTACCTCCAATTGCCCTATCCTTCCTTGTCACCATATCTCAGCCCACAACTCTGGCAGAGGACCCCTTGATCAATTAGAGGACACCTCAGCTATCAGAAGCCTAGGCCCCAATTCAGGTGGAGACCCTCTACTCAACTATAGGCCACTTCAGCCAGAAGACAAGAGAAGAAACAGGGACCAAGGAACACAACTGTCATCCAGCAAAAGACAAATTCAGAAATCTGCAGTGTCTTAGTTAGGGTTTTACTGTTGTGAGCAGACACCATGACCAATGCAACGCATAAGGACAACATTTAATTGGGGCTGGCTTACAGGTTCAGAGGTTCAGTCCATTATCATCAAGGCAGGAAAATGGCAGCATCCAGGCAGGCATGGTGCAGGAAGAGCTGAGAGTTCTACATCTTCATGTGAAGGCTGCTAGCAAAATATTGGCTCCCAATTAGAATAAGGGTCTTAAGGCCCACACCCAAGTAACACACCTACTCCAACAAGGCCATACCTACTCCAATCTGGCCACACCTTCTAATAGTGTTACTCCCTGGGCCAACCATATACAAACCATCACATATACCTTGACCTAGGATCATCCCAAACTCAGATGCCTAGACACCAGTGCAAGACTACAACCACCACCAACAAAGGGAATATGTCACCACTAGAACTAGGCTATCCTACTACAACAAGACATGAATAGTCCAACACAACTGAAGCACAAGAAAACAACCTTAAAAATAACTTTATGAAGATGATAGAGGTCCTTAAAGAGGGAATGAATATATTTCTTAAAGAAAGTCAAGAAAAAAACAAACACGTGGAGGAAATGAATAAAGCTGTCCAACACTTGAAAGTGGAAATAGAAGTAATAAAGAAAATACAAGAACCAGGCAGTGGTGGCACACACCTCTAATCCCAGCACTTGGGAGGCAGAGGCAGGCGGATTTCTGAGTTTGAGGCCAACCTGGTCTACAGAGTGAGTTTCAGGACAGTCAGAGCTACACAGAGAAACCCTGTTTCGAAAAATCAAAAAGGAAAGGGAAAGAGAAAGGGAAAGGGAAAGGGAAAGGAAAGGAAAGGAAAAAGAAAAAAAGAAAACACAAACTGCCGGCGCTGTGCGGGCAGGTCTAGGCTGAGAGGAGAGAAACCGGTCCAGCCGAGTCTCTCTGGGACTGAAGCAGGCTGGTGAGTATTGCAGCTGGGATAACCACCCCCAGTGGGGCCCGGGAGTCTGTCAAAGCCCGAAACTTGTTTCCTTGTATCAGTCTTTTGTTTATATAAGATTGAGGAAGGAGATGGGAATTTTGGGGGAAGCGAGATGACGTAGGGGGTGGAGAAGAGTGATGGTGGGTGAGAAGATGTATGGGGCGGTGTGAGATGACCAGAGGTGTGGGGAGATTGACGCATCAGAGGTAGCTAGGCAGAGGCAGGCTTAAGCAGGCCGTGCTGAGTCATTCCAGTACTGAAGTGAACAAGACAGGTCTCTAAACTTCAGCAAAGGCACAGGCTTCCTCACTAGGCCTCAGTACCCGGCCAAACGCACGCCTTTAATCCCAGCACTTGGGAGGCAGAGGAAAACGGATTTCTGAGTTCGAGGCCAGCCTGGTCTACTGAGTGAGTTTCAGGACAGCCAGGGCTATACAGAGAAACCCTATCTGGAACCCCCCCCAAAACAAACAAACAAAAAAAACCAAAAAAACAAAAAAATCAAAAACAAAAACAAAGGCCCAGTAAACTATTTGCTGGAGATGGAAAATCTAGGCAAGCAAACAGAAAGTCCAGGCACAAGCCTCACCAACAGAGTACAAGAGATGAAGAGAGAATCTCAGGCATTGAAGTTACAATAGAAGAAATAGATACTTCAGATAAAGAACATGATGTTAAATCTAAAAAATTCCTGACACAAAACATTCAGGAAATCTGGGACAAGCATGGCATGTACTCACTTATAAATGGACTTTAGATCTTAAGTAAAGGATAATTGTGCTACAATTTACAGAGCCAGAGAGGCTAAGTAATAAGGAGGCTCAGGGGGAGTCACATGAATCTTTCTGGAATGGGGAAATAGAGTAGATTTTGTGGGTGGACTGGGGGTGGTGAGGGATAGGAATGTAATATCCAAAATGAATTCAAGACTACCCCATACCTTCCCCCTTCAAAAGGACTTTCCAAACTATACTAGCAGGCCAAGTACAGAGCCAGATAAAAAGCTGGCTAACTAAACAAATATAAAAACATAGTTTTAACGGTCAAAAAGAAGATTAACAATCCCCCTGCCCTGCCTCACTCTAAAAAAATCACAAAGATAGACAAAATAAGAGTCACCCTATACAAACCAACCAATGTCTAAAAAAGTTATTAACTACACCAATTAAAATAAGCCAAACTACCCTGGTGCCTGAATCTGGCCCTTACAAAGGTATAAAAAGTGTGTTCTTCCTTTGTTCTGGGTCTCTCCTCCGGCCTGTGTGCTGAGAGGGGGCTCCCCATCATATTAAATAAATAAAATCCTCATAGGATTTACAACAACAGCCTCTGTGCCCTTTGTAGCAAAGGTCTTTTAACAAGCTACAACAGAAACAGAAGGGATTGTGTGTGCGGGGGGTAGGGGGTACAGTAGGGGGATGATGTGAAAATCTAGCTCAATGGAAACTCCCTAGACTATGAGAGTTACCCTAGCAGAGACTTCTAGTAATGGGAGACACAGAGCCTGAACTAGCCATCTTCTATAGCAAAGCAAGGCTTCCAGCATTTGGGATTGGGACACAAATCCAGCCACAAAACTGCGACCTACCATTTGTCCTGCCTGAAAGATGTTCTGGGCGTAATAGTGGTACAGAACTTGTGGAAATGGCCAACCAATGACTGATCCAACTTGAGGCCCCCACCATGAGAAGGACCCCATGTCTGGCACTGCCTGGATGGCCAGAAACCAGAGGCTGGACAGCTCAGAGCCCTAGGATAGAAGTAAACACAAATGGAAAAAAAGAGTCAGTAAAATGATTGCTAATGATATTCTGCTATACTTATAGAGAGGAGTCTAGCATAACTGTCATCAGAGGGGCTTTATCCAGCAACTGATGGAAACTGATGCAAAAACCCACAGCCAAACATTCAGCGAAGCTGGTGGGATCCTGCAGAAGTGGGGAAGAAAGGATTGAGAGCCAGAGGAGTCAAGGAGTACCACAAGAAAACCCACAGAATCAATTAAGCTGGGCTCATAGGAGCTCGCAGAGACTGAAGCAACAACCACAGACCCTATGTGGATCTGAGCTAGGTCTTCTGGATATATGTTATGGTTGTGTAGCTTAGTGTTCTTGTGGGACACCTAACCGTAGGACCAGCAGCTGGCTCTGGCTCTTTTGTTTGCTCTTGGGACCCTTTTCCTTCTACTAGGTTCCCTTGTCCAGCCTTAATATGAAAGGGTATGCCTAGTCTTATTGCAACATGATAGACTATGTTCGGTTGATATAGATGAAGTGAAATGGAGGGGGAATGGATCTGGGGAAGAGGGGAGGTAGGAGGAGCTCAGAGTAGTGAAGGGAGAGGAAACAGCAGTCCCGATGTAATATATAAGAGAGTTTTAAAAAAGAAAAAAGAAAATTGTTAAGACATTTTTACATAAGAAGAAAACAAAAGGTGATCTAGAAAATTAATGTAAAAATTTCTTTTTAGTGTCAATTTTATTCATATTTATACTTCATTTTAATATCAATTAAATCGATAAATTCAACTTATACTTAATTTTAATATAAATTAAATTATAAATTGATAAAAGTATACAAAATAACTATAACTTCTGGGGGCTGGAGAGATGGCTCAGTGGTTAAGAGCCCTGACTGCTCTTCTGAAGGTCCTGAGTTCAATTCCCAGCAATCACATGTTGGCTCACAGCCATCCGTAACGAGATCTGGCACCTTCTTCTGGAGTGCCTGAAGACAGCTACAGTGTACTTAAATATAATAAATAAATAAATCTTTAAAAAATAACTATAACTCCTTTATGGATAAAATATACCAAAAATGTGGAAAGTTAATGTTCATTAAATCTACACCTTAGGGTGAAAATAGATAAAAGTTTGGGAAACACAGATACCAAAATTCAACTAAGATGAGAGAAATATATAACTATTGTAAAAAGTGATTTGTAATTTAAAGATTCCCTAAAGAGAAATCTATGGGCCCAGTTGGCTTCAAATGAGAGTGTAACCAAATATTAAAACAATTAATGCACATTTTACACATTCTTCTTTAGATAGTATAAGAATAAAAAAACTTTCAACTAACTATATGAGCCAACTATTTTCTTTAAGCTCAGGAATAAGACAAAAATGCCTCCTCCTCTAACACTTTATCTTAAGCATAGTGTTAAATGTCCTAATCAGGGCAACCAGGCAAAACCAAACAAAATCAAAAAGTAAAAGTACTGGAAATAAACAGAAATATTTCTTTACAGGTGACACAATGATGCTTATATGCAGAAAATACTGAAGATTTTACACGCGCGCGCACACACACACACACACACACACACACACATCCGTTGGGGGCTACAAGTGTAGACGACTTGGTAGTACTTATCTCATATACCCAAAACCTAAGGCTAAGGCTGACTTCAACTACAGAAAGACTTTTACAACTTGTTTGGGCTACAAGAGACCTTGTGTTACAAAACAAACAGATAGCCTGGTACTAATAAATTAAGCAAAGTTGAAAGATGCATAGCCAATTGCCTCAATTAAGGTTTTTATCTGTTCCAACAAAACACAATGACAAAAAGCCAATTGGGGAGGAAAGGGTTTATTTGGCTTACACTTCCACATCACAGTCCATTACCAAAGGAAATCAGGACAGGACCTCAAACAGGACAGGAACCTGGAGGCAGGAGCTCATGCAGAGGCCATGGAGGATGCTGCTTACTGACTTGCTCATCATGGATTGCCCAGTCTGCCTTTTTATATCCTGATTGCAGCCCTCCCTCCCTCCTCTCCTCCCAGCCCCCCTTACAAATCCCCATTACCCTTCCCCTTCTCCTTGGGTACCACCCTATCTTGGGACATCCAGTCCCAGAAGGACTAAGCACATCCTCTCACACTGAGGTCCAACCAGGCAGTCCATTTAAATAAGGGAAGGGGAGCTTTCTTTCTTATAGAAAGAAATAAACCTGCGTTCTTATAGAATCCGGGACCATCAGCCCAAGAATGACACCACCCACAGTCGACCAGGCCCTCCCCCATGACCACTGTGAAATGTCCTATAGCTGGATCTCATGGCGTCATTTACTCAACTGAGGCTCCTTTCTCTGTGATGACTCTAGCTTGTGTCAAGTTGACACACAAAGCCAGAAGTAAATGTACACCAATATACATTAAAAACTTGTATTCATTTATGATACAATGAAAATAATAAAGTATCTAGATTAGTCCTAATTAAGGTAAAGAAAGAAGACTAAAAAACCTTTCTAAAAGAAAAGATACACATCAATGAGATTTTTTCATGTTCATAGAGTAAACGAGTTAACATATTTTTAAATATTTTTAGTTTTGTCAAGTTCTTTATTAGTGTATATTAATTTTACAGCAATGGGGTTCATTTATGTTGCACTTTCAGATGTGCATATAATGTAATTTGATCAAATTGACCTTTTCTTTTTCCCATGTCCCCTTTCTCTTCCCAAATATCTTCCTTCTCCTTTCAAAGCAAAACAGATTCAATATAATTTCAACAGCACTTTGCACAAATAGAGAACTATCATTCTAAACTACATATGGAAATTCCAGGGACATGAAATAGCTAAGGAAACGAACAAGCCAGGCATGGTGGTGCACGCCTTTAATCCCAGCACTCGGGAGGCAGAGGCAGGTGGATTTCTGAGTTCAAGGCCAGCCTGGTCTGCAGAGTGAGTTCCAGGACAG